>NW_006408877.1:2080793-2089229 GCF_000296735.1 Chrysochloris asiatica
GAAATGTTGCACTACTCTGCCATGTAGCTAGCTCTCTGTAAATAGACATTTTGGACTCATCTGCCATGTAGGTAGCTCTCTGTGTGTGGATATTTTGGACTGATCTGCCATGTAGTTTGCTCTCTGTGTATGAACATATTCTACTTGTCTAGCATATAGTTAGATCTCAGTAGATGGACATGTTGGGCTCATCAGAAATGTAGCCAGCTCTCTCTGTATGAACATGTTGGACAACTCTGCCTTGTAGCTCATCCTCTATATATACACATGTTAGACTTATATGCCTTAAAACTAACTCTCAGTATATGGACATGTTGGACTCCTCTGTCATGAAGCTAGTACTCTGCATATGGACATGTTGGACTGATCTGCTATGTAGGTAGCTATCCATATATGGACACGTTGGACTCTTCTGCCATGTAGCTACAACTCTGTATAAGGAAATGTTGGACTACTCTGTCATGTAGCTAGCTCTCAGGATTTGGACAAGTTGGACTCATCTGCCTTATAGCTAGCTCTCTGTACATGGATATGTTGGACTAATCTGTGATGTAGGTAGCTCTCTGTATAAGAATACATTGGAATTGTCTGCCATGTAGCTAGCTCTCAGCATATGGACATGTAGGACTCATCAGCCATGTAGCCAGCTCTCTGTGTATGAATGTGTTGGATTCATCTGACTTTTAGCTATCCCTCTAAATATACACATGTTGGCCTCATCTGCCATGTAGCTAACTCTCAGTATATGGTCATATTGTAATACTCTGCCATGTAGCTAGCTCTCATTATGTGGACATGTTGGACTACTCTGCCATGTAGCTAGAACTCTGTATATGGAAATTCTGCACTATTCTGCCATGTGTCTAGCTCTCAGTATATGGACATGTTGGACCCATCTGCCATGTAGCTAGACCACTGTATATGGAAATGTTGCCCTACTCTGCCATGTAGCTAGATCTCAGAATATGGACACGTTGGACACATCTGCCATGTAGCTACAACTATGTATATAGAAATGTTGCCCTACTCTGGCATGTAGCTAGATCTCTGTTTATGGACATTTTTACTCGTCTGTCATGTAGCTAGGTCTCTGTGCATGGATATGTTGGACTGATCTGCCATGTAGGTAGCCTCTGTACATTAACATATTGGACTTGTCTGCTATGTAGCTACCTCTCAGTACATGGACATGTGGGACTCTTCAGCCATGTAGCCAGCTCTACCTGTATGATCATGTTGGACTCATCTTCTTTTTAGCTAGTCTTCTATATATAAACATTTTGGACTCCTCTGCCATGTAGCTAATTTTCAGTTTATGGATATGTTGGAATCATCTGCCATGTAGCTAGACCATTGTATATGGAAATGTTGCCCTACTCTACCATGTAGCTAGATTTCTGTATATGGACATTTTGGACTCATCTGCCACGTAGCTTTGTCTCTGTGCATGGATGTTGGACTCATCTGCAATGTAGGTAGCCCTCTGTACATGAACATATTGGACTTGTCTGCCCTGTAGTTAACATTTTATATATGGACATGTTGGAACCTTCAACCATGTAGCCAGCTCTCTCTGTATGAACTTGTTGAACTCATCTGCTTTGTATCCAGTCCTCTATATATACACATGTTGGACTCAACAGCCTGTAGCCAGCTCTCTATGTATAAACATGTTGGGCTCATCTGCCTTTTAGCTAGTCCTCTATATATACACATGTTTGACTCCTCTGCCATGTAGCTAACTCTCAGTATAGGGACATATTGGACGCATCTACAATGTAGCTAGTACTCTGCATATGGACATGTTGGACTACTCTGCCATGTAGTTAGCTCTCAATGTATGGACACGTTGGAATCCTCTGCCATGTAGGTAGAACTCTGTATCAGGAAATGTTGCACTACTCTGCCATGTAGCTAGCTCTCTGTAAATAGCCACTTTGGATTCGTGTGCCATGTAGGAAACTCTCTGTACATGGATATGTTGGACTCATCTGCCATGTAGGTAGCTCTCTGTACATGAACATATTGGAGTTTTCTGCCATGTGGCTTGCTCTCTGTATATGGACATGTTGAACTCCTCTTACATGTAGCTAACTCTCAGTATATGGACATTTTGGACTCATCAGACATGTAGCCAGCTCTTGGTGTATGAAAATGTTCGACTCCTCTGTCTTTTAGCTAGTCTTCTAAATATACACATGTTGAACTCATCTGCCATTTAGCTAGCACTCAGTATATGGACATGTTGGACTCATCTGCCATGTAGCTAGTACTCTGTATATGGACATGTTGAACTACTGTGATATGTAGCTACCTCTCAGTATGTGGACACATTGAACTCCTCTGTCATGTAGTTATAACTCTGTATATGGAAATGTTGCACTACTCTGCCATATAGCTAGCTCTCTGTATATGGACATTTTGGACTTGTCTACCATGTAGCTAGCTCACTGTACATAAATACGTTGGACTGATCTGCCATGTAGGTAACTCTCTGTATATGAACATATTGGAATTTTCTGCCATGTAGCTAATTCTCAATATATGGACATGTTGGAATAATTTTCCTTGTTGCTAGTCCTCTATGTATACACATGTTGTACTCATCTGTCATTTAGGTAATTCTCAGTATAAGGACATATTAGATTACCATGTCATGTAGTTGGATCTCAGCATATGGACACATTGGATCATCTGCCTTGTAGCTAGCTCTCTGTACATGGATATGTTGCACTCATCTACCATGTAGCTAACTCTCAGTATATGGACATGTTGGACACATCTGCCATTTAATTAGCACTCTGTATATGGACATGTTGGACTACTCTGCCATGTAGCTAGCTCTCAGTATATGTACACGTTGGACTCATCTGCCATGTAGCTAGAACAATGTATATGGAAATGTTGCACTACTCTGCCATGTAGCTAGCTCTCTATATATGGACATTTTCGACTCCTCTGCCATGTAGCTAGCTAGCTATACATGGATATGTTGGACTGATCTTCCATGTAGGTAACTCTCTGTTTATTAACATGTTGGACTCATCTGCCTTGTAGCTATCCTCTAAATATACAAATGTTGGACTCATTTTCCATGTAGCTAACTCTCAGTATATGGACAATTTGGACTTGTCTGTCATGTAATTGGACTATATATATAGAAATGTTGCCCTACTCTGCCATCTAGCTAGATCTCTGTTTATGGACATTTTGGAATTGTCTGTCATGTAGCTAAATCTCTGTGCATGAATATGTTGGACTGAGCTGTCATGTAGGTAGCTCTCTGTACATGAACATATTGGACTTGTCTGCTATTTAGCTAGCTCTCAGTACATGGACATGTGGGACTCTTCAGCCATGTAGCCAGCTCTATCCGTATGATCATGTTGGACTCGTCTGCCTTTTAGCTAGTCCTCTATATATAAACATGTTGGACTCATCTGCCATGTAGCTAATTTTCAGTACATGGATATGTTGGACTTATCTGTCATGTAGCTTGTACTCTGTATATGGACATTTTGGATTACTCTGCCATCTAGCTAGCTCTCTGTATAAGGACATATTGGAATCATCTGCCATTTAGCTAGTACTCTGTATAAGGACATGTTGGACTGATCTGCCATGGACGTAGCTCTCTGTATATGAATGTTTTGGACTTGTCTGACATGTAACTAACTCTTATATGGACAGTTGGATGAATCTGCCATGTAGCCAGCTCCATCTATATGAACATATAGGACTCATCTGCCTTGTAACTAGCCCTCTAAATATACAGATGTTGGAATGATCTGCCATGAAGCTAGAACTCTGTATATGGAAATGTTGCACTACTCTTCCATATAGATAGCTCTCTGTTTATGGACATTTTGTACTCATCTGCCATGTAGCTTGCTCTCTGTGCCTGGATATCTAAGAGTGAACTGCCATGTAGGTAGCCCTCTGTATATGAACATATTGGATTTCTCTGTCATATAGCTAGCTCTCTGTATATGGACATGTTGGACTCATCAGCCCTGTAGCAAGCTCTTTGTGTACGAACATTTTGAACTCATCTGTCTTGTAGCTAGCCCTCTAAATATACACATGTTGGACTCATCTCTCATGTAGCTAACTCTCAGTATATGGACATGTTGGATTTATCTGAGATGTATGTAGTACTCTGTATATGGACATGTTGGACTACTCTGCCATGTCACTAGCTCTAAGTATATGGACACGTTGGACTCATCTGCCATGTAGCTAGATCACTGTATAAGGAAATGTTGGACTACTCTCCCTTGTAGCTAGAACTCTGTATATGTACATGTTGGACTCATCTGCCATGTAGGTAGCTCTCTGTATATGAACATAGTGGACTTGTCTGCCATGTAGCTAGCTCTCTATATATGGAAATGGTGGACTCATCAGCCATGTAGCCAGATCTATCGGTATTAACATGTTGGAATCATCTGACTTGTAGCTAGCAGCTAAATATACACATGTTGAACTGATCTGTCATGTAGCTAACTCTTATTATATAGACATGATGGACTCATCTGCCATGAAGCTTGTACTCTGTATATGGACATGTTAGACTGCTCTGTCATGTAGTTAGCTCTCAGAAAAAGGACACGTTAGACTCATCTTCGATGTAACTAGAACTCTGTATAAGGAAATGTTGCACTACTCAGCCATGTAGCTAGCTCTCTGTATATGGACATTTTGCATTATCCACTCATGTAGTTAGCTCTCTGTGCATGGACATGTTGGACTGATCTGACATGTAGGTATTTCTCTGTATATGAATATATTGGACTTGTCTGCCATGTAGCTAACCCTCTGTATATGGAAATGATGAACTACTCTGCCATCTAGCTAGCTCTCAGTATATGAAACCTTTGGACTCCGCTGCCATGTAGCTTGCCCTCTGTATATGGAAATGATGGACGTATCAGCCATGTAGCCATCTCTCTTTATGCACATGTTGGAATCAAATGCCTTGTAGCTAGCCCTCTAAATATACACATGTTGGATTGATCTGCCATGTAGCTAACTCTCAGTATATGGACATATTGGACTCAACTGCCATGAGGCTTGTAGTCTGTATATGGACATGTTGGACTACTATGCCATGTAGCTAGCTCTCAGTATAAGAACATGTTGGACTCATCTACCATGTAGCTAGAACTCTGTATATGGAAATATTGCACTACTCTGCCATGTAGCTAGCTCTCTGTATATAGACATTTTGGACTCGTCTGCCATGTAGCTAACTCTCTGTACATGAATAAGTTGGAGTGATCTAACATGTAGGTAACTCTCTGTGTGTGAACATATTGGAATTGTCTGCCATGTAGCTAACTCTCAGTATATGGACATGTTGGGCTCATCTGCCTTGTAGGTAGTCCTCTATATATACTTATGTTGTTCTCATCTGCCATGTAGTTAACTCTCAGTATATGGACATATGGGACTCATCTACCATGTAGCTAGTACTCTGTATATAGACATGTTGAACTACTCTGCCATGTAGCTAGCTCTCAGTATATGGACACATTAGACTCATCTGCCAAGTAGCTAGTACTCTGTATATAGACATGTTGAACTACTCTGCCATGTAGCTAGCTCTCAGTATATGGACACATTAGACTCATGTGCGATGTAGCTGGAACTCTGTATATGGAAATGTTGCACTACTCTGCCATGTAGTTAGCTCTGTATATATGGACATTTTGGACTCCTCTGCCAAGTAGGAAGCTCTCTGTGCATGGATATGTTGGACTGATATTCTATTTAGGTAGCTCTCTGTACATGGAAATATTGCACTTCTCTGCCATGTAGCTTGCTCTTGGTATATGGACATGTTGGAATCATCATCCATGTAGCCAGGTCTCCCTATAAGAACATGTTGCAGTCATCTTCCTTGGAGCTTGCTCTATAAAAATACACATACAGGACTCATCTGCCATGTACCTAACTTTCAGTATATGGACATGTTAGACTCATATGCCATGTAGCTAGTATTCTGTATATGAACATGTTGGACTACTCTGCCATGTAGTTAGCTCTCAGTATATGGACATGTTGGACTCATCTGCCATGTAGCTTGAACACTGTAAATGGAAATGTTACACTACCCTGCCATGTACCTAGCTCTCTGTATATGGATGTTTTGAACTCGTCTGGCATGTAGCTATATCTCTGTGCATGGATATGTTGGACTGATCTGCCACGTAGTTAGCTCTCTGTATATGAACATATTTGACTTGTCTGCCATGTAGCTAGTTCTCTGTATATGGACATGTTGGACTCATCGCCATGTAGGTAATTCTCAATATATGGACATGTTGGACTACTCTGTCATGTAGCTAGCTCTCAGTATATGGACACGTTGGAATCATCTGCCTGTAGCTAGCTCTTTGTACATTGATATGTTGCACTCATCTAAATGTATCTAACTCTCAGTATATAGACATGTTGGACTCTTCTACCATGTAACTAGCACTCTGTATATGGAAATGTTAGATTCATCTGCCATGTAGCTAGAACTCTGTAAATAGAAATGTTGTACTACTCTGACATGTAGCTATCTCTCTTTATATGGACATGTTGGACTTGCCTGTCATGTAGCTTGCTCTCTGTGTATGTTCATGTTGGAATGATCTGACATGTAGTTAGCTTTCTGTATATGAACATATTGGACTTGTCTGCAATGTAGCTAGCTCTTTGTATATGGAAATGATGGACTCATCAGCTATGTAGCCAGCTCTATCTGTATAAATATGTTGGAATCATCTGCCTTGTAGCTAGCACTCTAAATATACACATGTTGGACTGATCTGCCATGTAGCTAACTCTCAGTACATGGATATGTTGGAATCATCTTCCATGAAGCTTGTAGTATGTATATGGATATGTTGGACTAATCTTCCATGTAGCTAGCTTTCAGTATAAGAACACGATGGATTCATCTGCCATGTAGCTAAAACTCTGAATAAGGAAATGTTGCCCTACTCTGCCATGTAGGTAACACTCTGCATATGGACATTCAGGGCTCCCATGCCATATACCTAGCTCTCTGTGCATGGATATGTTGAAGTTATTTGCCATGTAGATAGCTCTCTGTAAATGAACATATTGGACTTTTCTGCCATGTAGCTTGCTCTCTGTATATGGAAATGTTGGACGCATCTGCCTTATAGCTAGCCCTCTAAATATACACATGTTGGACTCATCTGACATGAAGCTAAATCTCAGTATATGGGCATGTTGGATTCATCTGCCATGTAGGTAGTACTCTGTATATGGACATGTTGGACTACTCTGCCATGTAGCTACCTCTCAGTATATGGAGAGCTTGGACTCATCTGCCATATAGCTTGTACTCTGTATATGGACATGTTGGACTTGTCTGCCATGTAGTTAGTACTCTGTATATGGACATGTTGGACTGATCTTCCATGTAGGTAGCTCTCTGTCTATGAACATATTGGACATATCTACCATGTAGCTAGCTCTCTGTATATGGAAATGATGGACGTATCAGCCATGTAGCCATCTCTCTTTATGCGCATGTTGGAATCATCTGCCTTGTAGCTAGCCCTCTAAATATACACATGTTGGACTGATCTGTCATGTAGCTAACCTTCAATATATGGACATATTGGACTCAACTGCCTTGAAGCTTGTAGTCTGTATATGGACATGTTGGACTACTATGCCATGTAGCTAGCTCTCTGTATAAGGACACGTTGGACTCATCTGACATGTACCTTGAACTCTGTATATGGAAATGTTGCACTACTCTGCTATGTAGCTAGCTCTCTGTATATAGATATTTTGGACTCGTATGCCATGAAGCTAGCTCTCTGTACATGAATAAGTTTGAGTGATCTGACATGTAGGTAACTCTCTGTGTGAGAACATATTGGAATTGTCTGCCATGTAGCTAACTCTCAGTATATGGATATGTTGGGCTCATCTGCCTTGTAGCTAGTCCTCTATATATACTCATGTTGTTCTCGTCTGCATTTTGTAGCTAACTTTCAGTATATGGACATATGGGACTCATCTGCCATGTAGCTAGTACTCTGTATTTAGACATATTGAACTACTCTTCCATGTAGCTAGCTTTCAGTATATGGACACATTGGACTCTTGTGCCATGTAGCTGGAACTATGTATATGGAAATGTTGCACTACTCTCTCAGTATATGGAGATGTTGGACTCATCTGCCATATAGCTTTTACTCTGTATATAGACATGTTGGACTCGTCTGCCATGTAGTTAGTACTCTGTATATGGACATGTTGGACTGATCTTCCATGTAGGTTGTTGTTGTTTTTAAGTGCCGTCGAGTCGGTTCCAACCAATAGCGACCCTGTACAGGGTTTCCGAGGGTGTAAATCCTTACGGGAGTAGAAAGCCTCATCTTTCTCCCGCGGAGCGGCTGGTAG
>NW_006408877.1:2089399-2094676 GCF_000296735.1 Chrysochloris asiatica
TATGAACATATTGGACTTGTCTGCTATGTAGCTAGCTCTCTGTATATGGAAATATTGGATTCATCAGCCATGTAGCCAGATCTATCTGTATGAATCTGTTGTAATCACCTGCCTTGTAGCTACCTTTAAATATACACACGTTGGACTGATCTGCCATGTATGTAGCTCTCTGTATATGAACATATTGGACTTGTCTGCCATGTAGCTACCTCTCTGTATATGCACATGATGGACTCATCAGCCATGTAGCCAGCTCTATCTGTATAAACATGTTGGAATCATCTGCCTTGTAGCTAGCACTCTAAATGTACAAAGGTTGGACAGTTCTACCATGTAGCTAACTCTCAGTATATGGACATGTTGGACTGATATGCCATGAAAATTGTAGTCTGTATATGGACATGTTGGACTACTCTGCCATGTAGCTAGATTTCAGGATAAGGACACTTTGGACCCGTCTGCTATGTAGCTAGAACTCTGTATATGGAATTGTTGCCCTACTCTGCCATGTATCTAGCTCTCTGTATATGGACATTTTGGGCTTGTCTGCCATATATCTAGCTCTGTGCATATGGACATGTTGGTCTCATATGCCTTATAGAGAGCCCTCTAAATATATACATGTTGGACTCATCTGCCATGTAACTAACTCTCAGTATATCGACATGTTGGATTAATCTGCCATGTAGGTAGTACTCTGTATATGGACATGTTGTACAACTCTACCATGTAACTAGCTCTCAGTATATAGACATGCTGGACTCCTCTGCAATGTAGCCAGAAGTATATATATGGAAATGTTGCTCTATTCTGCCATGTAGCTAGCTCTATGTATATGGACATTTTGGATTCGTCTTCCTTGTAGGTAGCTCTCTGTGAATGAATATGTTGGACTGATCTGCCATGTAGGTAGCTCTCTCTATATGAACATATTGGACCTGTCTGCCATATAGCTAGCTCTCTGTATGTGGACATGTTGGACTCATCAGACATGTAGCCAGTTCTATCTGTATGAACATTTTGGAATCACCTGCCTTAAAGATACTCCTCTAAATATACACATGTTGGACTCATCTGCCATGTAGCTAACTCTCAGAATATGGACATGTTGCACTCATCTGCCAAGCAGCTACTACTCTGTATATGGACATGTTGTACTACTCTGCCATGTAGCTAACTCACAGTATGTCAACACGTTGGACTCCTCTGACATATAGCTAGAACTCTGTATGTGGAAATGTTGTTAGATATTTGTATATGGACATTTTGGACTCGTGTGCCAAGTAGTTAGATCTCTGTGCAAGGATAGGTTGGACTGATCTGCCATGTAGTCAGCTCTCTGTGTATGAACATAATAGACTTGTCTACCATGTAACTAACTCTCTTATATGGATATGTTGTACCCATCAGCCTTGTATCTAGCCCTCTAAATATGCTCATGTTTGTCTCATCTTCCATGTAGCTTACTCTCAGTATATGGACATGTTGGACTCATCTGCCATGAAGCTAGTAATCTGTACATATACATGTTGGACTTCTCTGCCATGTAGCTTGCTCTCAGTATATGGATTTGTTGGGCTCATCTGTGGTGTAGCTAGAACACTTTATATGGAAATGTTGCACTACTCTGCTATGTAGCTAGATCTCAGTATTTCGACATGGTGGTCTCATAAGCCATGTAGTTAGCTCTCTGTGTATGAACATGTTGGGCTCATCTGCCTTATAGCTATCTCTCTAAATATACAAATGTTGTACTCATCTGCCATGTAGCTAACTGTCAGTATGTGGACATGTTGGACTCATCTGCCATGTAGCTAGTACTCTCTATATGGACATGTTGGATTACACGCACTCATAGTTAGCTCTTATTAAATGGACACGTTGTACGCATCTGTCATGTAGTTAGAACTCTGTATATGAAAATGTTGCCCTAATCGGCCATGTAGCTAGATCTCTGTACAGCGACAATTTGGACTCATCTGCCATGTAGCTAGGTCTCTGTGCATGGAAATGTTGGACTGATCTGCCATGTAGGTAACGCTCTTTACATGAACATAATGGACTTGTCTGTCACATAGCTAGCTATCAGTATATGGACATGTTGGACTCCTCAGCCATGTAGCCATCTCTATCTGTATGTATATGTTGCACTCATCTGTCTTTTAGCTAGTCCTCTATATATACACATATTAAACCCTTCTGCCATGTAGCTAACTCTCAGTATATGGACATGTTGGACTCATCTCCCACGTAGCTTGTACTCTGTATATGGACATGTTGGACTACTCTGCCATGTAGCTAGCTCTCAGTATATGGACACGTTGGACTCATCTGCTATGTAGCTAGTATTCTGTATATCAACATGTTGGACTACTCTGCCATGTAGCTAGATCTCTCTATATGGACTTTTTGGATTCGTCTGCCATGTACTTAGCTCACGGTGCATGGGTATATTGAACTTATCTGCTATACAGGTAGCTCTCTGTTTATGAATATATAGGACTTGTCTGCCATGTAGCTAGCTCTCTGTATATGGACATGTTGAATTCATCAGCCATGTAGCTAGCGCTCAGTATATGGACATGTGGGACACATCTGCCATGTAGCTAACTCTTAGTATATGGATATGTTGGACTCATCTGGCATTTAGCTTGTACTCTGTATATGGACATGTGGGATTACTTTGCCATGTAATGTAGCTAGCTATCAGTGTAGAACTACACTTCTATATAGCTAGCTCTCTATATATGGACATTTTGGACTCCTCTGCCTTGGAGCAATCACTCAGTGCACGGATATGTTGGACTGATCTGCCATGTAGGTAGCTCTCTGCATATTAACATATTGGCATTGTCTACCATATAGCTAGCTTTCAGTATATGGACATGTTGGATTAATCAGCCATGTAACCAACTCTCTGTGTATGAACATATTAGACCCATCTGCCTTGTATCTAACCCTCTAAATATACACATATTGGACTCTTCTGCCATGTAGCTAGCTGTCAGTATATGGACACGTTTGACTCATCTGACATATAGCTAGTACACTTTATATGAAAATATTGCACTACTCTACCATGTAGCTAGCTCTCTGTATATGGACATTTTGGACTCATCTGTCATATAGCTAGCTTACTGTGCATGGATATGTTGGACAGAACTGCCATGTAGGTAGCTCTCTGTATATGAACATATTGGATTTCACTTCCCTGTAGCTAGCTCTCTTTATATGGACATGTTGGACTCATCATCCATACAGGCAGCTCTCTGTATGAACATGTTGGATTCATCTGGCTTGTAGCTAGTCCTCTATATATACACATGTAGAAATCATGTACCATGTAGCTAACTCTCATTATAAGGACATATTGAACATATCTGTCATGTAGCTATTGGTCTGTATATGGACATAATGGACTACTCAGCCATGCAGCTAGCGCTCATTGTATGGACACGTTGAACTCATCTGCCATGTAGCAAGAACTATGTACATGGAAATGTGGCACTACTCTGCAATGTAGCTAGCTCTCTGTATATGGACATATTGGACTTCTCTGCCATGTAGCTGGCTCTCTTTATATGCACATGTTGGACTCATCATCCATAAAGGCAGCTCTCTGTATGAACATGTTAGATTCATCTACATTGCAGCTAGTCCTGTATATATACACATGTTGAAATCATCTACCATGTAGCTAACTCTCAGTATATGGACATGTTGGACTCATCTTCCATGTAATCTGTATATGGACATTTGGGACTCATATGCCATGTTGCTAGCTCACTTTGCATGGATATGTTGGACAGGTCTGCCATGTAGGTAGCTCTCTGTCTATGAACATATTGGACTTCTCTGACATGTAGCTAGCACTCTTTGAATAGATTGGTTGGACTCATCAGCCATGTAGCCAGCTCTCTCTGTATGAACACGTTGGGCTCATCTGCCTTGTTGCTTGTCCCCTATATATAAACATGTTGGAATCAACTGCCATGTAGCTAGTCCTCTGTATTTGGACATATTGGACTACTCTGCCTTTTACCTAGATCTCAGTATATGGCCACGGTGAACTCATCTGCCAAGTAGCTAGAAATATGTATATGGAAATGTGGCACTACTTTGTGAGGTAGCTAGCTCTCTGTGTATGGACATTTTGGACTCGTCTGCCATGAAGCTAGCGCTCTGTGCATGGATATGTTGGAATGATCTGCCAAGTAGGTAACTCTCTTTACATTAACATATTGGACGTGTCTGCCATGTAGCTATCTCTCTATGCATGGATATGTTGGAATCATCAGCCATGTAGTCAGCTCTCTTTGTATGAACATGTTTGACTCATCTACATTGTAGCTAGTACTCTATATATGCACATATTACACTCATCTGCCATGTAGCTCACTCTCAGTATATGGAAATGTTGGACTAATCTGACATACAGCTAGTACTCTGCATATGGACATATTGAACTACTCTGCCATGTAGCTAGCTCTCTGTATATGGACATTTTGGAGTCGTCTGCCATGGAGCCAGCTTTTTGTGCATGGATATGATGGACTGACATGGCATATAGGGAGCTCTCTGTATCTGAACGTATTGGACTCGTCTGCCATGTACCTAGCTCTATGAGCATGGATATATTGGACTGATCTGCCATGTGAGTCGCACTCTGTACTTAGATATGTTGGACTGATCTGCCATGTAGGTAGCTCTCTGTATATGAACATATTGGACTTGTCTGCCATGAAGCTAGCTGTCTGTATATGGACATGTTTGACACATCAGCCATGTAGCCATCTCTCTGTAAGAACATGTTTGACTCATCTGCCATGCAGTTAGCTCTTAATATATGGACAGGTTGGACTCATCTGCCATGTAACTAGTACTCTATGTATGGACATGCTAGACTATTCTGCCATGTAGCTAGCTGTCATTATATGGACACAATGGACTCATCTGCCATGTAGCTAGAACTCTGTGTTTGGACATTTTGGACTACTCTGTCACGTAGCTAACTTTCTGTATATGGGCATTTTGGACTGGTCTGCCATGTAGCTAGTTCTCTGTGCATGGATATGTTGGACTGATCTGCCTTGCAGGTAGCTCTCTGTATATGAAGATATTGGACTTTTCTGCCATGTTGCTAGCTCTCTATGCATGGATATGTTGTACTCATCAGTCAGGTAGCCAGCTCTCTCAGTATGAACATGTTGGAATCATCTTCCTTGTAGCTAGTCCGCTATATATACACATTTTGGACTCACATGTAATGTAGCTAAC
>NW_006408877.1:2094821-2102013 GCF_000296735.1 Chrysochloris asiatica
TTGTGCATAGATATATTAGACTGATCTTCCCTGTAGGTAGACCTCTGTATATGAACATATAGGGCTTATCTGCCATGTAGCTAGCTCTCAGTATATGGACAGGTTGGACTCATCAGCCATGTAGCTAACCCTCTATGTATGAAAATGTTGGACTCAACTGCTTTGTAGTTAGCCCTCTAAATATACACAGGTTGGACTCATCTGCCATGTAGCTAACTCTCAGTATACAGACAGGTTGAACTCATCTGCCATGTAACTAGTACTCTGTGTATGGACATGCTAGACTATTCTGCCATGTAGCTAGCTCTCAGTATATGGATATGAAGGACTCATCTATCATGTATCTAGAAATCTGCATATGGAAATGTTGCATTATTCTGCCATTAAGCTAGCTCTCTGTATATGGACATTTTGGACTCGTAAGCCATGTAGCTAGCTCTCTGTGCAAGGATATGTTGGACTGTTCTGCCATATAGGTAGCTAGCTGCAAATTAACATATTAGAGTTGTCTGCCATGTAGCTAGGTTTCAGTATATGAACATGTTGGACTCATCTGCCATGTTGCTAAAACTATGTATATGGAAATGTTGCACTATTCTGCTATGTAACTAGCTCTCTGTATATGGACATTTTGGACTCATCTGCCATGTAGCTAGCTCACTGTGCATGTGTATGTTCGATTTATCTGCCATGTAGGTAGCTCTCTTTATATGAACATATTGAATTTGTATGCCATGTAGCTAGCACTATATACATGGATATGTTGGACTCATCAGCGATTTTACCAGCTCTCTCTGTATGAACATGTTGGACTCATCTGCCTTGTTGTTAGCCCTCTATATATACACATGTAGGACTCATCTACCATGTAGTTAACTCTCAGTATATGGACATGTTGTACACGTCTGCCTTGTAGCTGGCCCTGTAAATATACACATGTTGGACTCATCTGCCATGAAGCTAACTCTCAGTATATGGACAGGTTGGACACATCAGCCATGTAGCCAGCTCTCTATGTATGAAAATGTTGGACTCATATGACTTATAGCTATCCCTCTAAATATACACATGGAGGATTCATCTGCCATGTGACTAACTCTCAGTATATGGACATGTTGGAATCATCTGCCATGTAGCTAGTGCTCTCTGTATTGTCATGCTAGACTCCTCTGCCATGTCGCTAGCTTTCAATATATGGATATGTAGGACTCATCTGTCATGTATCTAGAACTCTTTATATGGAAATGTTGCACTATTCTGTGATGGAGCTAGCACTCTGTATATGGAAATTTTGGACTCATCTGCCATGTAGCTAGCTCTCTGTGCATGGATTTCTTGGACTGATCTGTCATGCAGGTTGCTCTCTGCATATGAACATATTCGACTTGTGTGCCATGTAGCTAGTTCTCTATGCATGGATATGTTGGACTCATCAGCTATGTAGCCAGCTCTCTCTGTATGAACATGTTGCACTCATCTGCCTTGTAGCTAGTCCTCTATATATACACATGTTGGACTCATCTGCAATGTTGCTAACTCTCAGTATATGGACAGGTTGGACTCACATTCCCTGTAGCTACTACTCTGTAAATGGAAATGTTGCACTACTCTGATATGTAGCTAGCTCTCTGTAAATGGATATTTTCAAGTCGTCTGCCATGTAGCTAGCTCTCTGTGTATGGATATGTTGTACTGATCTGCCATGTAGGTAGCTCTCTGTATATTAACATATTGGAATTGTATGCCATGTAGCTAGCTATCAGTATATGGACAAGTTGGACTTATCACCCATGTAGATAGCATTCTGTTTATGAACCTGTTTGACACATCTGCCTTGTAGCTAGCCCTGTAAATATACACATGTTGTATTCATCTGCCATGTAGCTAACTCTCAGTGTACGGACAGGTTGGACTAATGTACTCTGTATATTTACATATTGTACTACTCTGACATGTAGCTAGTTCACTGTATATGGACATTTTTGAGTCGTCTGTCATGGAGCTAGCTCTCTGTGCATGGATATGTTGTACTGAACTGCCATGTAGGTAGTGCTCTGTATATTAACATATTGGACTTGTCCGCCATGTACCTAGCTGTCAGTATATGGACATGTTGGACTCATCAGCCATGTAGATAGTGTTCTGTGTATGAACATGTTGGACACAACTGCCTTGTAGCTAGCCATGTAAATATACACATATTGGAATTATCTTCCATGTAGCTAACTCTCAGTATATGGACATGTTCTACTCATCTGCCATGTAGCAAGTACACTGTATATGGACATATTGGACTCATCTGCCATGTAGTTAGAACTCTGTATATGAAAATATTGCACTACTCCGCCATGTATCTAGCTCTCTGTATATAGACATGTTGGACTCATCAGCCATGTTACCAGCTCTCTCTTTAGGTGCATGTTGGGCTCATCTGACATGTAGCTAGTACTCTGTATATAGACATGTTGAACTACTTTGCCATGTAGCTAGCTCTCAGTATATGGAGAAGTTGGACTCATCAGCCATGTAGCCAGCTCTCTGTATATGAACATATTTTACTTGTGTGCCATGTTGGTATCTCTAAGTATATGGACATGTTGGACTCATCAGGCATGGAGCCAGCACCCTGTGTATGAACATGTTTGACACATCTGCCTTGTAGCTTGTCCTCTATATATACTCATCTGACATGTAGCTAACTCTCAGTATAGGGACATGTTGGAATCATCTGACATGTAGCTAGTATTATGTATATGGACATACTCGTCTACTCTGCCATGTAGCTAGCTCTCTGTATATGGACACGTTGGACTCATCTACCATGAAGCTAGAACCCTTTATATGGAAGTGTTGCACTACTCGGCAATGTAGGTAGCTCTCTGTATATAGATATTTTGGACTTGTCTGCCATGTAGCCAGCTATCTGTGCATGTATATGTTGGATTGATCTTCCATGTAGGTAGCTCACTTTATATGAACATATTGGACTTGTCTGACATGTAGCTTGCACTCTATGCATGTATATGTTGGAATCATCAGCCATGTTGCCAGCTCTCTCTGTATGCACATGTTTGATTATCTGCCTTGTGGCTAGTCCTATATTTATACACATGTTGGACTCATCTGCCACGTAGCTAAATCTCAGTATAAGGACATGTTGGACTCATCTGCCATGTAACTATCACTCTGTATATGAACATCATGGACTCATCTGTCATGTAGCTAGCTCTCTGTATATGAACATATTGGACTTATCTGACATGTAGCTAGGTCTCAGTATATGGACAGGTTGAACTCTTCTATCATGTATCTCAAAATCTGTATAAGGAAATGTTACAAAATTCTATCATGTAGCTAGCTCTCTATATATGGACATTTTGGACTTGTCTGCCATGTAACTAGCTCTCTATGCATGGATTTGTTGGACTGATCCGCGATGAAGATAGCTCTCTGTATAAGAACATATTCAACTTGTCTGTAATGTAGCTAGCTCTCTATGCATGGATATATTGGACTCATTAGACATTTAGCCAGTTCTCTCTGTTTGAACATGTTGGACTCATCTGCCTTGTATCTAGTCCTCTATATACACATGTTGGACTCATATGCCAAGTAGCTAACTCTCAGTATATGGACATGTTGGACTCATCTGCTATGTAGCTAGAACTCTGTATAAGGACATATTGGAATACCTTGCCATGTAGCTAGGTCTCAGTTTATGGACACGTTGAACTCATCTACCATGTACCTAAAATTCTGTATATGGAAACGTTGCACTACTCTGCCATGTAGCTACCTCTCTGTATATGGACATTTTGGACTCATCTGCCATGTAGCTAGCTCTGTATGCAGGATATATTGGACTGATCTGCCATGTAGGTAGCTCTCTGTATATGAACATATTGGACTTATCTGCCATGTAGCTAGCTCTCAGTATATGGACAGGTTGGACTCATTAGCCATGAAGCCAGCTTTCTGTGTATGAACATGTAGGATTCATCTACCTTGAATCTAGTCCTCTATATATACTCATGTTGGACTCATCTGCAATGTAGCTAGGTCTCAGTATATGGACATGTTGGGATCATCTGCCATGTAGCTAGTACTCTGTATGTGGACATGTTGGACTTCTCTGCCATGTAGCTATCTGTCTGTATGTGGACACTTTGGACTTATCTGCCATGTAACTAGAATATGAAAATGTATATGAAAATGTTGTGTTACTCTGCCATGTAGGTAGCTCTCTGTATATGGACATTTTGGACTCGTCTGCTATGTAGCTTGCTCACTGTGCATGGATATGTTGGATAGATCTGCCATGTAGGTAGCTCTCTGTATATGAACATATTGTTCTTGTCTGTCATATAGCTTGCCCTCTATGCATGGATATGTTGGACTCATCAGCCATGTATCCAGCTCTCTCTGTATGAACATGTTGGAATCATCTGCTTTGTAGTTAGCCCTATATGTATACACATATAGGACTCATCTACCATGTAGCTAACTCTCAGTATATGGACATATTTGAGTCATCTGACATGTATCTAGTACACTCTATATGGACATATAGGACAACAATGCCATGTAGCTAGCTCTCAGTATATGGACATGTTGGGCTCATCTGCCATGTAGCTAGTACTCTGTATATGGACATGTTGAAATACTCTGCCGTGTAGCTAGCTCTCTATAAATGGACATTTTGGACTCGTCTGCCATGTAGCTGCCTCTAAGTGCATGGCTATGATTGACTGATTTGCCACATAGGTAGCTATCTGTTTATGAATATATTTTACTTGTCTGCCATGTTGGTAGCTCTCAATATATGGACATGTTGGACTCATCAGGCATGTAGACAGCTCCCTGTGTATGAACATTTGGACACATCTGCCTTGTAGCTAGTCCACTATATATACACATGTTTGACTGATCTGCCATGAAGCTAACTCTCAGTATAGGGACATGTACTCATCTGCCATGAAGCTAGTACTATGTATTTGGACATATTTGACTACTCTGTCATGTAGGTAGCTCTCAGTATATGGACACGTTGGACTCATCTACCATGAAGCTAGAACACTTTATATGGAAGTGTTGCACTACTCTGCGTTGTGGCTAGCTCTCTCTATGTAGACATTTTCGACTTGTCTGTCATGTAGCTTGCTCTCTGTGCATGTATATGTTGGATTGATCTGCCATGTAAGTAGCTTTCTTTATATGAATATATTGGACATGTCTGCCATGTAGCTGGAACTCTATGCATTGATATGTTGGATCCATCAGCCATGTTGCCAGCTCTATTTATGAACATGTTGGACTCATCTTCCTTGTAGCTAGCCCTCTAAATATACACATGTTGGGCTCATCTACCATGTAGCTAACTCTCAGTATATCGACATGTTGCACTACTCTGCCATGTAGCTAGCTGTCTATATAGGGACAGTATAGGCTTGTTTGCCATGTAGGTACTCTCAGTGCATGGATATGTTGGACTTATCTGTCATGTAGGTAGCTCTCTGTATATGAACACATTGGAATTGTCTGCCATGTAGCTACCTCTCAGTATATGCACATGTTGAACTCATGTAACATTTAGCTAGTACTCTGTATATGGACATGCTGGATTATTCTACCATGTAGATAGCTGTCAGTATATGAACAAATTTGACTCATCTGCCATGTAGCTAGAACTCTGTATATGGAAATGTTGCACTACTCTGTCATTTAGCTAGCTCTCTTTGCATGGATATGTAGGACTCATCAGCCATGTAGCCAGCTCTTTCTGAATGAACATGTTGGACACATCTGCCTTTTAGCTAACCCTGTAAATATACACATGTTGGACTCCTCTGCCATGTATCTAACTCTCAGTATATGGACATGTTGGACTCATCTACCATGTAGCTAATACTGTGTATATGGAAATGTTGCACTACTCTGTCATGTAGATAGCTCTCTGTATATGGAAATTTTGGCCTCGCCTGTCATTTAGCTTGCTTTCTGTGCATGCGTATGTTGGACTCATCAGTCATGTAGTCAGCTGTCTCTGAATGAACATGTTGGAGCAATCTCCCTTGTATCTAGTCCTCTATATATACACATGTTGGACTCATCTGCAATGTAGCTAACTCTCAGTATATGGACACATTGGACTCATCTGCCATGTAGCTAGAACTCTGTATATGAAAATGTTGCACTACCCTGTCATGTAGCTAGCTCTCTGTCTATGGACATTTTGGACTCATCTGCCATATAGCTAACTCTCTGAGAATGGATATATTGGACTGATCTGCCATGTGTGTAGCTCTCTGTATATGAACATATTGGACTTATCTGCCATGTAGCTAGCTTTCAGTATATGAATAGGTTGGACTTATCTGTCATGTAGTCAGCTGTCTGTGTATGAAAATGTTGGACTCAGTTGCCTTGTAGCTAGTCCTCTAAATATACACATGTTGGACTCATCTGTCATGTAGCTGACTCTCAGTATATGGACAGATTGGACTAATCTGCCATTTAGCTAGTACTCTGTATATGGACATGATAGACTACTGTGCCATGTAGCTAGCTCTCTGTGCTTGTATATGGTGGAATGATCTACCATGTAGGTAGCTCTCTTTACATGAACATATTGGACTGTTTTGGATTCATCAGCCATGGAGCCAGCTCTCTCTGTATGAACATGTCAGACTCATCTACCTTGTAGCCAGTTCTCTATATATACACATTTTGCACACATCCTCCATGTAACCAACTCTCAGTATTTGGACATGTTGGACTAATCTGCCATGTTACTAGTACTTTCTATATGGACATATTGGACTACTCTGGCGTGTAGCTAGCTCTATGAATATGGACATTTTGGAGTCATCTGCCATTGAGTTAGCTCTCTGTGCATGGGTATGTTTGACTGATCTGCCATGTAGGTAGCTATCTGTATAATAACATATTGGAATTGTCTGCAATGTAGCTAGCTCTCACTATATGGACATGATGGACTCATCAGCCATGTAGCCAGATCTCTGTGTATGAACATGTTGGACACATCTACCATGCAGATAGCCCTATAAATATTCACATGTTGGATTCTTCTGGCATGTTGCTAACTCTGAGTATATGAACATGTTGGGCTCATATGCCATGTAGCTAGTATTCTTTATATGGACATGTTGGACTACTCTGCCATGTAGCTAGA
>NW_006408877.1:2105732-2110377 GCF_000296735.1 Chrysochloris asiatica
TATATACATATACACATTTTGGACTCATATGCATTTTGTAGCTAATTCTCAGTATATGGACATATTGGAATCATCTTCCATGTAGCCAGTAGTCTGTACATGGATATTTTCGACTGATCTGACATGTACGTAGCTCTCTGTATATGAACAAATTGGACGTGTCTGCCTTGTAGCTAGTTCTCAGTATACGGGCATGTTGGAATTATCAGCTATGTAGCCAGCTCTCTGTGTATGAACATGTTGGACTCATCTGACTTGTAGCTAGCCCTCTAAATATACACATGTTTGACTCATCTGCTATGTTCCTAACTCTTAGTATATGGACATGTTGGACTGATCTGCCATTTAGCTATTACTCTGTATATGGACATGTTGGACTACTCTGCCATGTAGCTGGCTCTCAGTATTTAGACACGTTGGACTCATCTGCCAAGTAGTTAGAATTCTGTATATGGAAATGTAGCACTACTCAGCCATGTAGCTACCCCTCTGTAAATGGACATTTTGGACTCGTCTGTCATGTAGGTATCTCTCTGTGCTTGGATATGTTGGGCTGATCTGCCATGTATATAGCTCTCTGTATATGAACATATTGGATTTTTCTGCCATGTGGGTAACTCTCTGTATATTGGCATGTTGGACTCACCAGTCATGTAGTCAGCTTTCTCTTTATGAACATATTGGACTCATCTGCCTTGTAGCAAGTCCACTATATATATACAGGAGTCATATGGATTTTGTAGGTAATTCTCAGTATATGGACATGTTGTACTCATCTGCCATGTAGGTAGTACTCTGTATATGGTTATGTTGGACTGCTCTGCTATGTAGCTAGCTCTCAGTATATGGACATGTTGGACTTATTTACCATGTAGCTAAATCTCTGTATATGGAAATGTTGCACTACACTGTCATGTAGCTAGCTCTCTGTATATGGACATTTTGGACTCGTCTGCCATGTAGGTAGATCTGTGCATGGGTATGTTGGACTGATCTGCCATGTAGGTAGATCTCCATATATGAACTTATTGGAATTGTCTACCATGTAGCTAGCTCTCTGTATATGGGCATATTGGACTCATCAGTCATGTAGGCAGTTCTCTCTGTATGAACATGTTGGACTCATCTTCCTTGTAGCAAGTACTCTCTATATACACATATTGGACTCATATGCATTTTGTAGCTAATTCTCACTATATGGTCATGTTGTACTCATCTGCTGTGTAGCTAGTATTCTGTATATGGAAATTTTGTACTACTCTGCCATGTAGCTAGCTGTCTGTATTTGGACTTGTAGGACTTATCTTCCATGTACCTAGAACTCTGTAAATGAAAATGTTGCATTACTCTGCCATGTAGCTAGTTCTCTGTATGTGGACATTTTGGACTTGTCCGCCATGTAGCTAGATCTCTGTGCATGGATATGTTAAATGGACTGCCATGTAGGTATTTCACTCTATATGAACATATTGGACTTGACTGCCATGAAGCTAGCTCTCTGTATATGGACATATGGGACTCATCAGTCATGTAACCAGCTCTCTTTGTATGAACATGTTGGAGTAATCTGCTTTGTAGTTAGTCCTCTATATATAAACAGGTTGGACTCATCTGACATGTAGCTATCTCTCAGTATATGGACATGTCTGACTCATCTGCCATGTAGCTAGAACTGTTTATATGGAAATGTTGCACTACACCGCCATGTAGCTACCTGTCTGTATAGGGACATTATGGACTCGTCTGCCATGTAGCTAGCTCTCAGTATATGGACACGCTGGACTCATCTGCCATGTAGTAAGAACTCTGTTTATGGAAATGTTGCAATATTCTGGCATGTAGCTATCTCTCTGAATATGGACATTATGGACACGTCTTCCATGTAGCTATATCTCTGTGCATGGATATTTTGGACTGCTCTGCCATGTAGCTAATTCTCTGCATATGAACATATTGGACTTGTCTGCCATGTAGCTAGGTCTCAGCATGTAGACATGTTGGACCCATCAACCATGTGGCCAGCTCTCTGTGTATGAACATTTTGGACTCATGTGCCTTGTAACTAGTTCTCAGTATATGGTCACATGAATTCATCTGCCATGTAGCTAGACCTCTGTATATGGAAAAGTTGCCCTAGTCTGCCATGCATTTAGTAATCTGTATATGGACATTTTGGACTCATCTACCATGTAATCAGCTCTCTGTGTATGAACATGTTGGAATCATCTGCATTTTAGCTGTTCCTCTATATATACACACGTTAGACTCATCTCATCTGCCATGTAGCTAACTCTCTGTTTAAACAGTTTGGACTAATCTGCCATGTAGCTAACTCTCAGTATATGGACATGATGGACTCATCTGTCATGTAGCTGAAACTCTGTATATGGAAATGAAGCACTAATCTGCCATGTAGGTAGCTGTCTGCACATGGATACATTGGATTGATCTGCCATACGGGTAGCTCTCTGTATATTAACATATTGCACTTGTCTGTCATGTAGCTAGCTCTCTGTATACATACATGTTGGACTCATCAGCCATTTTGCCAGCTCTATCTGTATGAACATTTTGGACTCACATGCCTTGTAGCTAGTCCTCTATATATACACATGTTGGACTCATCTGCCATGTAGCTAACTCTCAGCATACGGACATGTTGGACTCATCTGCTATGTAGCTAGTATTAAGTATATCAACATGTTGGACTACTCTGTCATGTAGTTGTCTCTCAGTATATGGACACGTTGGACTCATCTGCCATGTAGCTGGAACTCTTTATATACACATCGAGGACTCATTTGCAATGTAGCTGGAACTCTGCATATGGAAATGATGCACTACTCTGCCATGAAGCTAGCTCTCTGTATATGGACATTTCGGACTCATCTGCCATGTAGCTAGCTCACTCTGTATGGATATGATGGAATGATTTGCCATGTAGGTAGCTCTCTCTATATGAACATATTGGGCTTTTCTGCCGTGTAGCTAGTTTTCAGTATATGGACATATTGGACTCATCAGCCATGTAGACAGCTCTCTCTGTATGAACATCTTGGACTCATCTACCTTGTACCTAGTCCTCTATATATAAACATGTTGGTCACATCTGCCGTTTAGCTAACTCTCATTATATGGACATGTTGGACCCATCTGCAATGTAGCTAGAACTCTGTATATGGAAATGTTGCATTACTCTGCCATGTAGCTAGCTCTTTGGGCATGTGTATGTTGGACTGATCCGTCACGTAGGTAGCTCTCTGTATATGAACATATTGGACTCATCTGCCACGTAGCTGGTTCTCAGTATATGGATATGTTGGACTCATCAACCATGTAGCCAGCTCTCTGTGTATGAACAATTTAGACTCATCTCCCTTGAAGCTAGTTATCTATATATAAACATGTTGAACTCATCTGCCATGAAGCTCGAACTCTGTATATGGACATGTTGCACTACTCAGCCATGTAGCTAGCTCTCTGTATATAGACATTTTGGACTCGTATGCTATGTAGTTATCTCTCTGTATATGGGCATGTTGGACATGTCTGCCATGTAGCTAGCCCTCTGTATAGGGCATTTTGGACTCGTCTGCCATGTAGCTATCTCTCTGTCCATGTATATGTTGGACAGATCTGCCATGTAGGTACCTCTCTGTATATGAACATATTGGATTGGTCTGCCATATAGCTAGATCTAAGAATATGGACATGTTGGACTCATCAGCCATGTAGCCAGCTCTCTGTTTATGAACATGTTGGAATCATCTGCCTTGTAGCTATTCCTCTATATATACACATGTTAGACTCATCTGCCATGTAGCTAACTCTCAGTATATGGACATGTTGAACTCATCTACCATGTAGCTAGTACTCTGTATATGAACATGTTATACTACTCTGAAATGTAGCTAGCTCTCAGTATATGGACACGTTGGACTCCTCTGCCATGGAGCTAGAACTCTGTATATGGAAATGTTGCACTACTCTGCCATGTAGCTAGCACTCTGTATATAGACATTTTGGACTCGTCTGCCAGGAAGCTAGCTCTCTGGGCATGGATATGTTAAACTGGTCTATCATGTATGTAGCTCACTCTATATGAACATATTGGACTTGTCTTCTATGAAGCTAGCTCCCTGTATAAGGATATGTGGGACTCATCAGCCATGTAACTAGCTATCTCTGTATGAACATGTTGGACTAATCTGCATTGTAGTTAGTCCTCTATATATACACACATTGGACTCATCTGTCATGAAGCTATCTCTCAGTATATGGACATGTCTGACTCATCTACCATGTAGCTACAACTCTGTATACGGAAATGTTGCACTACACTGCCACGTAGTTTGCTCTCTGCATATGGACAGTTTGGAGTCACGTGCCAAGTAGCTAGCTCTGTGTGCATGGATATGTTGGGCTGATCTGCCATGTAGGTAGCTTTCAGTATATGAACATAGTGAAATTGTCTTCCATGAAGCTAACTCTTTGTGTATTGACTTGTTGGAATCATCAGACATGTATCCAGCACTCTGTGTGAACATGGTGGACTCATCTTCCTTGTAGCTAGTCCTCTATACACATGTTGGACTCATCTGCCATGTAGCTAACTCTCAGTATATGGACATGTTGGACTCATCTG
>NW_006408877.1:2110477-2122707 GCF_000296735.1 Chrysochloris asiatica
CACATGTTGGACTCATCTGCCATGTAGCTAACTCTCAGTATATGGACATGTTGGACTCATCTGCCATGTAGCTAGTACTCTGTATGTGGACATGTAGGACTAGTCTGCCATGTAGCTAGCTCTCAGTATATGGAAACGTTGGATTCATCTGCCATGTAGTTAGAACTCTGTATGTGGAAATGTTGCACTACTCTGCCATGTAGCTAGCTCTCTGTATATGGCCATTATGGACTCATCTGCCATGTAGTTAGCTCTCTGTGCATGTATATGTTGGATTAATCTGCCATGTAGCTAGCTCTCTGTATATGAACTTATTGCACTTGTCTGCCATGTAGCTAGGTGTCTCTTTATGGACATGCAGAACTCATCGGCCATGTAGCCAGCTCTCTCTGTATGAATATGTTGGAATCATCTGCATTGTATGTAGTCCTCTATATATACACATGTTCAACTCACCTATCATGTTACAAACTCTCATTATATGAACATATAGGACTCATCTGCCATGTAGCTAGAACATTGTATATGGAAATGTTGCACTACTCTGCCATGCAGCTAGCTCTCTGAATATGGACATTTTGGACTCGTCTGCCATGTAGCTAGCTCTCTGTCCATGTATATGTTGGACTGATCTGCAATGTAGGTAGCTCTTTGTATATGAACATATTGGATTGGTCTGCCATATAGCTAGATCTCAGAATATGAACATGTTGGACTCATCAGACATGTAGCCAGCTTTCTGTGTATGAACTTGTTCAAATCATCTGCATTGTAGCTATTCCTCTCTATATACACAAGTTAGACTCATCTGCCATATAGTTAACTCTCTGTTTGTACACGTTGGCCTCATCTGCCATGTAGCTAACTCTCAGTATATGGACACGTTGGACTCATCTGCCACGTAGCTGGAACTCTGTATATGGAAATGATGCACTGCTCTGCCATGTACCTAGTTCTCTGTACATGGATACATTGGATTGATTTGCCATGCAGGTAGCTCTCTGTATATGAACATATTGGACTTGTCTGCCATGTATCTAGCTCTCTGTGTATGGACATGTTGTACTCATCAGACATTTTGCCAGCTCTATCTGTATGAACATGTTAGAATCACCTGCCTTGTAGTTTGTCCTCTATATATATACATGTTGGACTCTTCTGCCATGTATATAACTCTCAGTATACGGACCAGTTGGACTCATCTGCCATGTAACTAGTACTCTGTATAATGACAAGTTGGAGTACTCTGCCATTTAGCTAGCTCTCAGTATATGGACATGTTGGACTCATCTGCCATGTAGCTGGAACTCTGTACATGGAAATTATGCACTATCTGCCATTTTGCTAGCTCTCTTTATAGGTACATTTTGGAATCATCTGACATGTAGCTAACTCTCTGTGCATAGATATGTTGGACTGATCTGCCATGTAGGTAGCTCTCTGTATATTAAAATATTGTACTTTGCTGACATGTAGCTTGCTCTTTCTGCATGGATATATTAGACTGATCTGCCATATAGGTAGCTCTCTGTATGTGAACATATTGGACTTATCTGCCATGTAGCTAGCTCGCAGTATATGGACATGTTGGACTCATCGGCCATGTAGTTAGTGGTCAGTATATGGACACGTTGGACTCATCTACCATGTAGCTAGATCTCTGCATATGGAAATGTTACAATACACTGACTTGTAGCTAGCTGTCTGTATATGGACACGTTTGTCTCCTCTGCCATGTAGCAGAACTATGTAAGTAGAAATGTTGCACTACTCTGTCATGTAGTTAGCTTTCTGTATATGGAAACTTTAGACTCATCTACCATGTAGCTAACTCTCTGTGCATGGATATGTTGGGCTGATCTGCTATGAAGTTAGTTCTCTGTATATAAACATGTTGGACTTGTCTGCCATGTAGCTAGCTCTCTGTATGAGGACACGTTGGACTCATCAGCCATGTACCTAGCTCTCTCTGTATGAACATGTTGAACGCATCTGCCTTTCAGCTATTCCTCTATATATACTCATGTTGGACTCATCTGCCATTTATCTAACTCTCTATATGAACATGTTGGACTCATCTGCCAAGTAGCTTGTAGTGTGTATTTGGAAATATTGGACTACAATATAATGTAGCTAGCTCTCAGTATATGGACATGTTGGACTCATCTGACATGTAGCTAGAACTATATTTATGGAATAGTTGCACTACTCTGCCATGTAGTTAGCTCTCTGTATATGGACATTTTGGACTCGTCTGCCATGTAGCTAGCTCCCTGTGCATGGAATTGTTGGACTGATTTGCCATGAAGATAGCTATCTGTACATGAACATATTCGACTTGTCTGCCATGAATCCAGTTATCTATGCATTGACATTTTGGACTCATCAGCAATGAAGTCAGCTATCTCTGTATGAACATGTTGGACTCATCTGCATTTTAGTTAGCCCTCTAAATATACACATGTTGGACTCATCTGCCATGTTGCTAAGTCTCAGTATATGGACACGTTGGGCTCATCAGCCATGTAGCCAGCTCTCTCTGTATGAACATGTGGAACACATCTGCCTTTCAGCTACTCCTCTGTATATAAACATGTTGGACTAATCTGCCAGTTATCTAACTCTCAGTATATGGACATGTTGGTCTCATTTGCCATGTAGCTAATACTTTGTACATGGACATGCGGTACTACTCTGCCATGTAGCTAGCTCTCAGTATATAGACATGTAGGACTCATCTGTCATGTATCTAGAACTCTGTATATGGAAATGTTGAACTATTCTGTCATGTAGCTAGCTCTCTGTACATGGACATTATGGACTCGTCTGCCATGTAGCTATCTCCCAGTGCAAGGATTAGTTGGACTGATCTGCCATGAAGGTAGCTCTCTGTACTTGAACATATTCGACTTGTCTGCCATGAATTTAGCTCTCTATTCATGGACATGTTGGACTCATCAGCCATGAAGTCAGCTATCTCTGTATGAACATGTTGGACTCATCTGCCTTTTAGTAAGTCCTCTATATATACATATGTTGGACTCATCTGGCATGTAGCTAACTCTCTGTATATGGACATATTGGACTACTCTGGAATGTAGCTAACTCTCAGTATATGGACACATTGGAATCATCTGCCATGTATCTAGAACTATGTATATAGATATGCAGCATAATTCTGCGATGTAGCTAACTCTCTGTATATGTGCATTTTGGAATCGTCTGCCATTTAGCTAGCACTCTGTGCATGGATACATTGTACTGATCTGCCATGTAGGTAGTTCTCTGTAAATTAACATATTGGACTTTGCTTCCATGTAGCTAGTTATCAGTATATGGACATGTTGGACTCATCAGCCATGCAGCCAGCATTCTGTGTATGAACATGTTGGACACATCTGACTTCTAGCTAGCCCTGCAAATATACACATGTTGGATTCACCTGACATATAGCTAACTCTCAGGATAGGGACATATTGGACTCATCTACCAGATAGCTAGCTCACTGTATATGGACATGTTGGACTTCTCTGCCATGTAGCTAGCTCTCAGTATATGGACATGTTGGACTCATCTGCCAAGTAGCTAGTACTGTTTATATGGAAATATTGGAGTACACTGCAATGTAGCTAGGTCTCAGTATATGGACAAGTTGGACTCATCTGCCATGTAGCTAGAGCTATGTTTACGGAAATGTTGTACTACTCTGCCATGTAGTTAGCTCTCTGTATATGGACATTTTGGATTCGTCTGCCAAAGAGCTACCTCTCTGTGCATGGATACATTGGATTGATCTACCATGTAGGTACCTCTCTGCATATTATCGTATTGGACTTGTCTGTCATGTAGCTGGCTCACAGTATATGGGCATGTTGGACTCATCAGCCATGTAGCCAGCTCTCTGTGTATGAACATGTTGAACACATCTGCCTTGTAGCTAGTCATCTAAATATATGTATGTTGGACTCATCTGCCATGTAGCTAACTCTCAGTATATGGACATGTAGCACTCATCTGCCATGGATTTAGCACTCTGTATATGGACATGTTGCACTATACTGTCATGTAGCTAGCATTCAGTATATGGACACATTGGACTCATCTGCCATGTAGCTAGAATTCTGAATATGGAAATGTTGCACTACTCTGCCATACAGCTAGCATTCATTATATGGACAAGTTGGACTCATCTGCCATGTAGCATCTGCCAAGAACTCTGTATATGGATATGTTGCATTACTCTGCCATGTAGCTAGCTCTCTCTTTATGGAGATTTTTTACTTGTCTACCATGTAGCTAGCTCTCTGTGTATGGATATGTTCCACTGATCTGCCATGAAGGTAGTTCTGTGTATATGAACATATTGGGCTTCTCTGCCATGTAGCTAGCTCTCTGTATACGGACATGTTGGACTCATCAGCCATGTAGCCAACTCTTTCTGTATGAACCTGTTGAACGCATCTGCCTTGTAGCTACTCCTCTATATATACACATGTTGGACTCATCTGCCATGTATCTAACTCTCAATATGTGGACATGTTGTACTCATCTACCATGTATCTAGTACTCTGTATGTGGACATATTGGACTATTCTGCCATATAGCCTGCTCTCTGATTATGGACATTTTGGACATGTCAGCCATGTAGCTAGCTCTCTGTGCATGAATATGTTGGACTAATCTGCCATGTAGGTATCTCTCTGCATATTAACATATTAGATTTGTCTGCCATGTGCCTAGCTCTCAGTATATGTACATGTGAGACTCATCAGGCATGTAGCCAGCTATCTGTGTATGAACATGTTGGACACATCTGCCTTGTAGCTAGGCCTCTAAATATACACATGTTCGACTCCTCTGCCATGTAGCTAACTCTCAGTATATGGACATGTTGGACTCATCTGTCGTGTAGCTAGTACTCTGTATATGAACATGTTGCACTACTCTGCCATGTAGCTACCTCTCTGTATATGGACAATTTGGACTCCTCTGCCATGTAGCTAGCTTTGTGTGCATGCATATGTTATACTTATCAGCCATGTAGCCAGCTCTCTCTGAATAAACATGTTGGTGTCATCTGACTTGTATCTAGTCCTCTACATATACACATGTTGGACTCATCTGAAATGTAGCTAACTCTCAGTATATGGACAAGTTGGACTCATCAGCCACGTAGTCAGAACTCTATATATGGAAATGTTGCACTACTCTCTCAGGTAGCTAGTATTCTGTATATGGATATATAGGACTATTTTGCCATGTAGCTAGCTCTCTGTATATTTTGGAGTAGACCTCCATGGAGCTAGCTCTCTGTCCACTGATATGTTGTAATGATCTGACTTATAGGTAGCTCTTTGTATATTAGCATATTGGACTTTTCTGCCATGTAGCTAGCTTTCAGTATATGGACATGTTGGACTCATCAGTCATATATCTATAACTCTGTATATGGAAATGTTGCACTATTCTGCCATGTAGCTAGCTCTCTGTATATGCACATTTTGAACTCGTCTGCGATGTAGCTTACTCCCTGTGCAAAGATTTGTTGGACTGATTGGTCATGAAGGTAGCTCTCTGTATATGTACATATTCGACTTGTCTGCCATGAAGCTAGCTCTCTATGCATGGATATGTTGGACTCATCAGCCATGAAGTCAGCTATCTCTGTATGAACATGTTGGGCTCATCTGCCTTTTAGTTAACCCTCTAAATATACACCTGTTGGACCCTTCTGCCATGTAGTTAACTCTCAGTATATGGACATGTTGGACTCATCTGCCATGTAGCTAGTAGTATATATATGGACATGTTGGACTACTCTGCTAAGTAGCCAGCTGTCAGTATATGGACACGTTGGACTCATCTGCCATGTAGCTGCAACTCTGTATAAGGAAATGTTGCACAACTCTGCCATGTAGCTAGCTCACTGTATATGGACATGTTGGACTCATCTTCCATATAGCTAGCTCATTGTGCATGGATATGTTGGACAGAACTGCCATGTATGTAGCTCTCTGTATATGATGATATTGTACTTGTCTGCCATGTAGCTAGCCCTCTGTATATGGACATGTTGTACTCATCATCCATATAGCCAGCTCTCTGTATGAACTTGTTGGACTCACCTGCCTTGTAGCTAGTCCTCTGTATAGACACATGTTGAACTCATTTGCCATGTAGCTAGCTCTCAGTATTTGGACACGTTGGACTCATATGCATGTAGCAAGAACTATGTATATGGAAATGTTGAACTACTCTGCGATGTAGCTAACTCTCTGTATATGGACACGTTGGATTCATATACCATGTAGCTTGGACTCTGTATGTGGACATTTTAGATTACTCTGCTATGTAGCTAGCTCTCAGTATACGGACACGTTCGAATCATCTGTCATGTAGTTTGGACTCTGTATGTGGAAATCTTGCATTACTCTGCCATGTAGCTAGCTCTCTCTGAATGGATATGTTGGAATGATCCACCTTGTATGTAGCTCTCTGTATATGAACATATTAGATTTGTCTGCCATGTAGCTAGCTTTCTGTATATTGATATGTTGGACTCATCAGTCATTTAGCAAGCTCTCCGTGTATGAACATGTTGGACCCATCTGTCTTGTAGGTAGCCCACTATATATAAACATGTAGGACTCATCTGCCATGACGCTAACTGTCAGTATATGGACTTGTTGAACTCATCTGCCATGTAGCTTGTACTCTGTATATGGACATGTTGGATTACTCTGTCATGTACCTTGCTCTCAGTATATGGACACGTTGTACTTATCTGCCATGTAACTTGAACTCTGTATACGGAAATGTTACACTACTTTGCCATATACCTAACTCTTCCATGAGGCTATCTCTCTGTGTATGGACATTTTGGACTCGGCTGGCATAAAGCAAGCTCACTGTACATGGATATGTTGGACTTATCAGCCATGTAGGTAGCTCTCAATATATGAACATATTGGACTTTTCTGCCATTTAGCTAGCTCTGTGTATATGGGCATGTTGGACTCATCAGTCATACAGTCACCTCTCTCTGTATGAACATTTTGGACTCATCTGCCTTGTAGCAAGTCCTCTATGTATACACATGTTGGCGTGATCTGCATTTTGTAGCTAACTCTCAATATATGGACATGTTGGACTCATCTGCCATGTAGCCAGTACTCTGAATAAGGACATGTTGGACCACTTTGCTATGTAGCTAGATCTCAGTATATGGACACATTGGACTCATCTGACATGTAGCTAGAACACTGTATTTGGAAATGTTGCAATACTCTGACATGTAGCTAGTTCTCTGTATATGGACATTTTGGACTAGTCTGCCATGTGGCTAGCTCTCTGTGCATGGATATGTTAGACTGATCTGCCATGTAGGTAGGACTCTGTATAGGAACAGATTGGACTTTTCTGCCATGTAGCTAGCTCTCTGTATATGTACATATTGGACTCGTAAGCCATGTAGCCATCTCTCTCTCTGTATGAACATGTTGTACTCATATGTCTTGTAGCTATCAATCTAAACATTCACATGTTGGCATTATCTGCCATTTAGATAACTCTCAGTATATGTACATGTTGCACTCATCTGCTATGTAGATAGTATTCTGTATATGGACATTTTGGACTTGTCTCCCATGTAGCTAGCTCTTTGTGCATAGATATGTTAGACTGATCTGCCATATTGGTAGCTCTCTGTATATGAACATACTGGACTTTTGGGCCATGTAGCTACCTTTCTCTGTATAGGAAAGTTGGACTCATCAGCCACTTAGTCAGCTCTCTTTGTATGTACAAGTTTGTCTCATCTGTCTTGTAGCAAGTCCTCTATATATACACTTGTCGGACTCCTATGCATTTTATACCTAATTCTCAGTATATGGGCATGTTGGACTCATCTGCCATGTAGCTAGTATTCTGTATATGGACATGTTTGACTACTCTGCTATGTAGCTAGCTGTCAGTATATGGACACGTTGGACTCAACTGCCATGTAGCTAGAACTCTATATATGGAAATGTTGCCCTACTCTGCCACGCACCTAGTCTCCTATGTATGGACATTTTGGAATCATCTGCCATGTAGCTAGCTTTCTGGGCATGGATAGATTAGACTGATCTGCCATGTAGTTAGCTCTCTGCATATGAACATATTAGACTTGTCTGCCATGTAGCTAGCTCCCAGTAAATGGACATGTTGGAATCATCAGCCATGTAGCCAGCTCTCTGTTTATGAACATGTTGGACTCATCTGCCTTTTAGCTAGCCCTCTAAATATACACATGTTGGATTCATCTGCCATGCAGCTATTTCTCAGTATATGGACATATTGAACTCATCTGCCATGTAGCTAACTCTCAGTATATGGACAAGTTGGACTCATCTGCCATATAGATAGAACTTTGTATATGGAAATGTTGCACTACTCTACCATGTTCTAGCTCTCTGTATATTGACATTTTGAACTCCTCTGCCATGTAGCTAGCTCTGTGAGCATGCTTATGTTGGACTGATGTGCCATGTAGGTAGCTCTCTGTATATGAACATATTTTACTTGTCTGCTATGTAGCTCGCTCTCTGTATATGGAAATGTTCGATTCATCAGCCATGTAGCCAGCTCTCTCTGCATGAAAATGGTGGACTCATCTGCCTTGAAGCAAGTCCTCTATATAGACACATGTTGGACTCATCTGCCTCAGTATATGGACATGTTGGACTCATCTGCCATGTAGATAGTACTCTGTATTTGAATATGTTGGACTATTCTGCCATGTTGCTAGCTCTCAGTATATGGACACGTTGGAATCAATTGCCATGTAGCAGATACTCTATATGGAAATGTTACAATACTTTGCCATGTAGGTACCTCTCTGTATATGAACATATTGGACTTCTCTGCCATGAATCTAGCTCTCTGTACATGGACATGTTGGACTCATCAGCCATGGATCCAGCTCTCTGTGTATGAACTTGTTGGACTCATCTGCCTTGTAGCTAGCCCTCTAAATATAAACACATTGGAATCATGTGCCATGATGCTATTTCACAGAATATGGACATGTTGGATTCATCTGCCATGTAACTTTTACTCTATATATGGACATGTTGGACTACTCTGCCATGTACTCTAGCTCTCAGTATATGGACATGTTTGATTCATCTGCCACATAGTTAGAACTCTGTATATGGAAATGTTGCACTACTCTGCCAAATAGCTAGCTCTGTATATGGACATTTTGGACTCATCTGCCATGTAGCTAGCTCTCTGTTCAAGGGTATGTTGAACTGATTTGCCTTGTAGGTTGCTATCTGTCTATGAACATATTGGACTTGTCTGGCATGTAGCTAGCTGTCTGTATATGGATATGTTCGACTCATCTGCCATGAAGCTGGGACTGTGTATATGGAAATGTTGCTCTACTCTGCTGTGTAGCAAGCTCTCTCTATATGGACATTTTGGATTTGTCTTGCATGTAGCTGGCACTCTGTGCATGGATATGTTGGACTGATCTGCCATGTAGTTTGCTCTCTGTATATGTACAAATTGGACTTGTCTGCCATGTAGCTGGCTCTCAGTACATGTAAATGTTGGACTCATCAGCCATCAAGTCAACTCTCTCTGTATGAACATGTTGGACTCATCTACCTTATATATAGCCCTCTATATATACACAAGTTGGACTCATCTGCCATGAAGTTATCTCTCAGGATATGGATATGTTGGGATCATCTGCCACGTAGCTAGAACTCTGTAGATGGAAATGTTGCACTACTCTGCCATGTAGCTAGCTCTCAGTATATGGACACATTGGACTCATTTGCCATGAAGCTAGAACTCTGTATATGGAAATTTTGCACTACTCTGCCATGTAACTAGCATCATGTATATGGACATTTTGGACTCGTCTTCCATGTAGCTAGCTATATGTGCATGGATATGTTGAAGGGATCTGATATGTAGGTAGCTCTCTATATATGAACATAATGGACTTTTCTGCCAGGAAACTAGCTCCATATATATGGGCTTGTTGTACTTGAATATGGGCTTGTATGGACATATTGGATTTGTCTGCCATGAGGATAGCTCTCTGTACATTGACATGTTGGACTCATCAGCCATGGATCCAGCTCTCTGTGTATGAACTTGTTGGACTCATCTGCCTTGTAGCTAGCCCTCTAAATATTAACATGTTGGACTCAAATGCCATGTAGCTCTGTCTCAGAATATAGACATGTTGGACTCATCTGCCATGTAGCTAGTACTCTGTATATGGACATGTTGGACTACGCAGACTAGCATGTAGCTATCTCTCAGCATATGGACAGCTTAGACTCATTTGCCATGTAGCTAGAACTCTGTATATGGAAATGTGGCACTACTGTGCCATGTAGGTAGCTCTCTGTACCTGGATATGTTGGACTGATCTGCCATGTAGGTAGCTGTTTGTATATGAACATATTGGACTTTTCTACTATGTAACTAGCACTCTGTATATGCACATGTTGGACTAATCAGACATGTAGACACCTCGCTATGTATGAACATGTTGGATTTTGCTTGTAGCTAATCCTCTATATACACATTTTGGACTCATTTGCCACATAGTTAACTCTCAGTATATGGACATGTTGGTCTCAACTGTCATGTAGCTAGTACTCTGTATATCGACATGATGGACTGCTCTGCCATGTAGCTAGCTCTCATTATATGGACACGTTGGAATCATCTGCCATGAAGCTAGAATTCTGTATATGGAAATGTTTCACTACTCTGCTATATAGCTAGCTCTCAGTATATGGACCTGTTGGATTCATCTTCTATGTAGCTAGCTCTCTGTGCATGGATATGTTGGGCTGATCTTCCATGTAGGTAGCTCTCTGTATATGAACAAATTGTACTTGTCTGCCATGTATGTAGCTCTCAGTATATGGACATGTTGGACTCATGAGCCATGTAGTCAGCTCTCTCTGTATAAACATGTTGAAGTCATCTGCCTTGTTGCTAGTCCTCTATATATACACATGTTGGACTACTCTGCCATGTAAGCTAGCTCTCAGTATAAGGACACGTTTGATTCATCTCCCATGTAGCTAGAACTCTGTATATGGAAATGTTGCACTACTCTGCCAAATAGCTAGCTCTCTTTATATGAACATTTTGGAATTGTCTGGCATGTAGCTAGCTCTCTGTTCAAGGGTATGTTGGACTGATTTGCCTTTTAGGTAGCTATCTGTCTATGAACATATTGTACTTGTCTGGCATGTAGCTAGCTCTCTGTATATGGATATGTTTGACTCATCAGCCATGAAGGTAGGACTGTGTATATGGAAATGTTGCTCTACTTTGCCGTGTAGCTATCTCTCTCTTTATGGACAGTTTGGATTTGTCTTGCATGTAGCTGGCACTCTGTGCATGGATATGTTGGACTGATCTGCCATGTAGTTTGCTCTCTGTATATGAACAAATTGGACTTGTCTGCCACGTAGCTGTCTCTCAGTACATGTAAATGTTGGACTCATCAGCCATCAAGCAAACTCTCTCTGTATGAACATGTTGGAATCATCTACCTTATATATAGCCCTCTATATTTACACAAGTTGGACTTATCTGCCATGACGTTATCTCTCAGGATATGGGTATGTTGGGCTCATCTGTAGATGGAAATGTTGCACTTCTTTGCCATGTAGCTAGCTCTCAGTATATAGACACATTGGACTCATCTGCCATGAAGCTAGAACTCTGTATTCGGAAATTTTGCACTACTCTGCCATGTAGCTAGCGTCCAGTATATGGACATTATGGACTCGTCTTCCATGTAGCTAGCTCTCAGTGCATGGATATGTTAGAGGGATCTGATATGTAGGTAGGTCTCTGTATATGATCATAATGGACTTTTCTGCCAGGTAACTAGCTCCCTGTATATGTGCTTGTTGGACTTGTATATGGGTTTGTATGTGCATATTGGACTTGTCTACCCTGAGGCTAGCTCTCTGTAAATTGGCATGTTTGACTCATCAGTCATGGAGCCAGCTCTTTGTGTATGAACATGTTGGACTCATCTGCCTTGTAGCTAGCTCTCTAAATATACACATGTTGGACTCATCTGCATTTTGTAGCTAACTCTCAGTGTAAGAACATGTTGGATTCATCTGCCATGTAGCTAGTACTCTGTATATGGACATGTTGGACTACTCTGCCATGTAGCTAGCTCTCAGTATATG
>NW_006408877.1:2122807-2131815 GCF_000296735.1 Chrysochloris asiatica
GTATATGGACATGTTGGATTCATCTGCCATATTGCTAGAACTCTGTATATGAAAATGATGCACTACTCTGCGATGAAGCTAGCTTTCTGTATATGGACATTTTGGACTCGTCTGCCATGTAGCTAGCTCTTTGTACATGGATATGTTGGAGTGATCTGCCACGTAGGTAGTTCTCTATATATGCACATATTGGGATTCTGTACTCATAAGCCTTGTAGCTCGTCCTCTATATATACACACTTTGGACTCATTGCCATGTACCTAGCTCTCAGTATATGAACATGTTGGACTCATCGGCCATATAGTTTGTACTCTGTATATGGACATATTGAAATACTCTGCCATGTAGCTAGCTCTCAGTATATGGACACGTTGCACTCATCTGCCATGTAGCTAGAACTCTATATATGGAAATGTTGCACTGCTCTGCCATGTACCTAGCTCTATGTATATGGATATTTTTGGACTCGTCTGTCATATAGCTAGCTCTCTGTGTATGGCTATGTTGGACTGATCAGCCATGTAGGTAGCTCTCTGTATATGAACATATTGGACTTGTCTGCCATGCAGCTAGCTCCATGTATATGGACATGGTGGACTCATCAGCCATGTAGACAGCTGTCTCTGTATGAAAATGTTGAACTCATCTGCCTTGTAGCTAACCCTCTATTTATACACATGTTGGACTCATCTGCCATGTAGCTAATTCTCAGTATATTCACATGTTGGACTCATCTGCCATGTAGCTAGTACACTATATGGACATGTTGGACTTATCTGCCAAGCACCTGGAACTCTGTATATGGAAATGATGCACTACTATGCCATGTAGCTAGCTCTCTGTATATGGACATTTTTGACTCGTCTGCCTTGTAACTAGCTCTCTGTGCATGGATATGTATGACTGATCTGCCATCTAGGTAGCTCTCTGTATATGAACTTATTGGACTTGTTTTCCATGTAGCTAGCTCTTTCTATATGGACATTTTCGACTCACCAGACATGTAGCCAGCTCACTCTGTATGAACGTGTTGGACTCATCTTCCTTGTAGCTAGTCCTCTGCATATGCATATGATGGAATCATCTGCCATGTAGCTAAATCTCAGTATATGGTCATGTTGGACTCATCTGCCATGTAGCTATTACTCTGTATATGGGCATGTTGGACTACTCTGCCATGTTGCTGCCTCTCAGTATGTGGAAACGTTGGACTCATCTGTCATGTAGCTAGAACTCTATATATGGAAATGATGCACTACTCTGCCATGTAGCTAGCTCTCTATATATGGACATTTTGGACTTATCTACCATGTAGCTATTACTCTGTATATGGACATGTTGGACTACTATGCCATGTAGCTAGCTGTCTGTATATAGAATTGCTTCCCGTGAGGCTAGCTCTCTGTATATATGCTGGGGGTCCTAAGTCGGGGTTCCGCCTCAACAAAGGATCACCTCGACAAATGCGGGGTTTAACGGAAGTGAGATGTCTAGTAGCTAAAAGAAAAGAGACAGAAAAGACAGAGATAAGATTGATGCAAGCTGACAGGCAAGCTAGCACACCAAGCTATCTGAGCCCCAGTCTTTTATTGTCAGAAGAAGGAAATTGACACAAAAGAAAATAATGAAAAAAATGTTGATTATTCACTCAGGACAGGATACGAGATCATTCATGTGATACAAGACACAATGATTCACAAAATTATCTTTAACTTTTGAGGACATCAAGATTCTTCTTAATAAGCTAAAATCCGTATTTCAATAAGAAAGGTTCAAGCAAGCAATGACAGGTTATACATTAACTTCTAGGTCCGTGTAGCCTAGGGCAGCAACTTGCGGTTTCTTAGAAGGTGTTTTAACATATTTTCAACACTTAATCACAGTGGGTAAAGGTGAGAGGCTTTTGAGTTTTTACCAAAGACTAAGTTATACTTTCTAAAGAAACTTAAACTGCTTCTGTGTCTTTTGCAGGGGAAAATACATGCTTTTATTAGTGAACAAGATTTCAGATACCTGGCTTCCATTGTTAAAATAATGATTCTTTTCTCCTTGCTTCTAAAATTATAGGGAAGGTGAAAAACAGATTTTGACTTTTCTAAGAAGGTGCGGTCTTACTTTTACATTCTTTTAATCCCATTCCAGTTTCTATATCTAGATATAACAACATTCATTACTATTATATTTCCAATATACCTTCGGGGGGAAGAAGAGTAATTAAATCATATTGATCAAACCCGGGAGCAGTTTGGAGTAGCAGTTACCGTTGTTCTAATTCATATGATCAGCCCAAGCAGCTTTTTTCGTGAAACATATGCGGAAGTTTTACTAGCTAATTCAAATATCTAAGGTGACAATTTACAGTTTGTACCTTCATATCCAAATTATTTAATAATCAAGCAATGGGGGATTATATGTAGTGCATAAAACTACCACATATAATAGGATTCCCTAAAAAAGTATTATGATCGCAATAGTTATGTCCAGAGGTGGTTTGGGGGTACATAAAATTAACACATACAGCAAGATTCCCATAAAAAACATCAAGAGCATAATAAACATAAACAGGGGTGTTTCCTGGGGGTAGCTACTAGTTTCAGTGTTATTATTGTACATGTACATTAACAGCTCACGTATCTGTTTAACTGAATAATTGGTTAGAAAACAATTGTTACATATTCTCTGCATTGCTACATCCTTTTTTTCTGTACTTTTCTCATAGCCTCATGCACAACTCTTGTTACTGGGGCAATGACATTTACATGAGAACCATTGATCAAAACGTTGTGCATATTTTTACTGAAAACAATCATTTACCCAGAAGCTCCAATTACTGGAGTTAAGAGCATAAAGAACAAGTACAGAATGCACAAAAGTATAATTAAAGAAATTTGCTCAGAGGTGGCCAAACAGTGAGTTCGCAAAAGCCTATGAACCCGGGACTTCAGGGAGTTACTTCCTTGGCCTTCAGGGTCCATGGCCTGTAAGCCTGAGGAGGGCTCAAGACTGGATTTTCGTCCATGTTATCCTTGTGCCTCAACTTCTCAGTGCTGATTATGTATGCTGCGGCCGCCAGCATATATAGACATGTTGGACTCATCTGTAATGTAGCTAGAACACTGTATATGGAAATGTTGGAGTACTCTGTCATGTAGGTAGCTCTCTGTATATGGACACATTGGACTCATCTGCCATGTAGCTAGAACTCTGTGTATTGAAATGTTGCACTAATCTTCCATATAGCTGGCTGGCTGTATATTGACATTTTTGACTCATCTGACATGTAGCTAGCTCTATGTGCATGGATATATTGGACTGATCTGCCATGTAGGGAGCTCCCTGTATATGAACATATTGGACTTGTCTGACATGAATCTAGCTCTCTTTATCTAGACATGTTGGACTCACCAGACATGTAGCCAGGTCTCTTTGTACGAACACGTTGGAGTCATCTGACTTGTAGTTAGTCCTCTATAGATACACACGTTGGACTCATCTTCCATGTAGCTAGCCCTCAGTATATGGACAGGTTGGATTCATCTGCAATGTAGCTATAACTCCGTATATGGAAATGTTGCACTACTCTGCGATATAGCTAGCTCTCTGTATATGGACATATTGGATTCCTCTGCCATATAATTAGCTCTCTGTGCATGGATATGTTGGACTGATCCGCCATGGAGGCACCTCTCTGCATATTAACATAAAGGATTTGTTTGCCATATACGTAGCTCTCAGTATATGGACATGTTGGATAGATCAGCCTTGTAGCCAGCGCTCTGTGTATGAACATGTTGGACTCATCTGCCTTGTAGATTGTCCTCTACATGTACACACATTGGACTCATCTGCCATATAGCTATCTCTCAGTATATGGGCATGTTGGACTACTCTGCCATGTAGCTAACTCTCAGTATAAGACAGGTTGGACTCATAAGCCATGTAGTCAGATCTCTGTATATGGAAATTTTGCACTACTCTGCCATTTAGCTAGCTCTCTTTATATGGACATTTTTGACTCGTCTGGCATGTAGCTACCTCTCTGTGCATGGATATGTTGGATGGATCTGCCATTTAGGTAGATTTCTGTATATGAATATATTGCACTTGTCTGCCATGTAGCTGGATCTCTGTATATGGTCACATGGGACTCATCAGCCATGAAGCCAGCTCTCTCTGTATGAACATGTTGGACTCATCTGCCTTGTAGCTACTTCTCTGTATATACACATGTTGGAGACATTTGACATGTCGGTAACTCTCAGTATATGGACATGTTGGACTCATTTGTCATGTAGATAGAACACTGTAAATGGAAATGTTGGAGAACTCTGTCATGTAGGTAGTTCTCTGTATATGGACATTTTGGACTTGTGTGCCAAGTAGCTAGTTCTCTGTGCATGGACATGTTGGACTTATCAGTCATACAGCTAGCTCTAAGTATATGGCCATTGGACTCATCTGCCATGTAGCTAGCTCTCTGTGTATGGATATTTTAGACTGATCTGCTATATCTGCAATGTAGGGAGATCTCTGTATATGAACATATTGGACTTGTCTGACATGGAGCTAGCTATCTGTATATAGACATGTTGGACTTGTCAGACATGTAGCTAACTCTCTTTGTACCAACATGTTGGCGTCATCTGACTAGTAGCTAATCCTCTATAGATATACACGTTGGACTCATCTGCCATATAGCTAACTCTCAGTATATGGTCATGTAGGACTCATCTTCTATGTAGCTGGAACTCTGTAAAGAGACATGTTGTACTACTCTGCCATGTAGCTTTCTTTCTATATATGGATTTGCCTACCATGTAGCTAGTTCTCTGTATATGGACATGTTGGACTCATCAGCCATGTAGCTATCTCTCTCTGTATGAACATGTTGCATTCATCTGCCTTTTAACAAATTCTCTATATATACACATATTGGAGTCATCAGCCATGTAGCTAACTCTCAATATAAGGACATGTTGGACTCATCTGCCATGTAGCTAGTGTTCTGTACATGAACATGTTGGACTACTCTGCCATATAGCCAACTCTCAGTATATGGACATGTTGCACCCATCAGCCTTGTATCCAGCTCCCTTTGTATGGGCATGTTAGACTCATCTGCCTTGTAGCTAGCCCTCTATATATACACATGTTGGACTCCTCTGCCATGCACTTAACTCTCAGTATATGGATATGTTGGACTTATCTGCCATGTAACTAATACTCTGTATATGGACATGTTGGATTACTCTGCCATGTAGCTAGAACTCTGTGTATGGACATTTTTCACTCGTCTGCCATAGAGCTAGCTCTCTGTGCATGGATATGTTGGACTGATCTTCCATGTAGGTAGCTCTCTGTATATAAACATATTGGACTTGTCTGCCATGTAGATAGCTCTCAGTATATGGACATGTTTGACTCATGAGCCATGTAGCCAGCTCTCTCTGTATGAACATGTTGAACTCATCTGCCTTGTTTCTAGTCCTCCATATAGACACATGTTGGACTCATCAGCCATGTAGCCAGCTGTCTCTGTATGTACATGTTGGACTCTTCTGCCTTGTAGCTAGTCCTCTATATATACACATGTTGGACTCATCTGTTATGTAGCTAGCCCTCGGTATATGGACAGGTTGGACTCATCTGCTATGTAGCTATAACTCTGTATATGGAAATGTTGCTCTACTCTGCCATATAGCTAGCTCTCTCTATATGGACATATTGGACTCGTCTGCCATGTAGCTAGCTCTCTGTGCATGGATATGTTGGACTGATCTGCCATGTAGGTAGCTCTCTGTATATAAACATATTGGATTGTCTACCATGTAGTTAGCTCGGTGTATATGGACATGTTGGACTCATTAGTCATGTAGCCAGCTCTCACTTTATGAACATGTTGGACTCATCTTCCTTGTAGCTACTCCTCTATATATACACATGTTGGTCTCATCTGCCATGCAGCTAACTCTCACGATATGGACGTGTTAGACTCATCTGCCATGTAGCTAGTACTCTGTATATGGACATGTTGGAATACTCTGAGATGTAATTAGCTCTCAGCTTATGGACACGTTGGACTCCTTTGCCATATAGCTAGAACTCTGTATATGGAAATGTTGCACTAATCTGCTATATAGCTAGATCTCTGTATATGAACATTTTGGACTCGTCTGACATGTAGCTAGCTCTCTATGTATGAATATATTGGACTGATCTGCCATGTATGGAGCTCTCTCTATATGAACATATTGGACTTGTCTGACATGGAGCTAGCTATCTGTATATAGACATGTTGGACTTATCAGACATGATAAGGTTTCTTTGTACGAACATGTTGGAGTCATCTGACTTGTAGCTAATCCTCTATAGATACACACGTTGGACTCATCTGCATGTAGCTAACTTTCAGTATATGGTCATGTAGGACTCATATGCCATATAGCTAGAACTCTGTATAGGGCAATGTTTCACTACTCTGCATGTAGTTAGCTCTCTATATGGACATTTTGGACTCATCTGCCATGTAGCTAGCTTTCTGTGTGGATATGTTGGACTGATGTGTCATGTAGGTAGCTCTCTGTATATGAACATATTGGACTTGTCTAACATGTAGCTAGTTCTATGTATATGGACATGTTGGACTCATCAGCCATGTAAGCAGCTCTCTCGGTATGAACATGTTGGACTCATCTGCCTTGTAGCTAGTCCTCTATATATACACATGTTGGACTCATCTACCATGCAGTTAACTCTCAGTATATGGACATGTTGGACTCATCTGCCATGTAGCTAGTACTCTGTATATGAACATGTTGGACTACTCTGCCATGTAGGTAGAACTCTGTGTATGGATATTTTTTACTCATCTGTCATATAACTAGCTCTCTGTGCACGGATATGTTGGACTGATCTGTCATGTAGGTAGCTCTCTGTATATAAACATATTGCACTTGTCTGCCATGTAGGTAGCTCTCAGTATATGGATATGTTGAATTCATCAGCCATGTTGCCAGCTATCTCTGTATGAACATGTTGGACTCATCTGTCTTGTAGCTAGTCCTCTATATATACACATGTTGGTATCATCTGCCATGTAGCTAACTCTCAGTATATGGACGTGTTTTACTCATCTGCCATGTAGTTAGTACTCTGTATATGGACATGTTGGAATACTCTGAGATGTAGTTAGCCCTCAGTTTATGGACCCGTTGGACTCATCTGCCAAATAGCTAGAACTTTGTATATGGAAATGTTGCACTACTCTGCAGGTAGCTAGCTCTCTGTATATGGACATTTTGGACTCATCTGCCATGTAGTACCCTCTCTGTGCATGTATATGTGGAACTGATTTGCCATGTAGTTAGCTCCTGTGTATGAACATATTGGACTTGTCTGCCATGTAGCTAGCTCTCTGTGTATGCACGTGGGACTCTTCTGTGTTGTAGCTAATCCTCTATATATACACAAGTTGGACTCATCTACCATGTTGCAATCTCTCAGTATATGGACATGTTGGACTCATCTGTCATGTAGCTAGTACTCTGTATAAGGACGTGTTACATTAATCTGCCATGTAGCTACCTCTCAGTATATGGGCGCGTTGGACTAATCTGCCATGTAGTAGAACACTGTATATGGCAATGTTTCACTACTCTGCCATGTAGCTAGCTCTCTATATGAACATTTTCAACTCGTCTGCCATGTAGCTAGCTCTATGTGCGTGGATATGTTGGACTGATCTGCCATGAAAGCTGCTCTCTCTTTATGAACATGTTGGACTCATCTGCTTTGGAGCTAGTCTATATATACACATGTTGGACTCATCTGCCATGCAGTTAACTATCAGTATATGAACATCTTGGACTCATCTGCCATGTAGCTAGAACTCTGTGTATGGACATTTTTCACTCGTCTGCCATATACCTAGCTCTCTGTGCATGGATATGTTGGACTGATCTGCCATGTAGGTAGCTCTCTATATATGGATTTGTTGGACTACTCTGCCATGTAGCTACCTCTCAGTATATGGACATGTTGGACTAATCTGCCATGTAGCTAGAACACTGTATAGGGCAATGTTGCACTACTCTGCCATGTAGCTAGGACTCTATATGGACATTTTGGAATCGTCTGCCATATAGCTAGCTCTCTGTGCATGAATATTTTGGACTGATCTGCCATGTAGGTAGCTCTCTGTATAAAAATATCTTGCAAGTGTCTGCCATGTAGCTAGCTATCTGTATATGGATATTTTGAACTCATCAGCCATGTAGCCAGCTCTCTCTGTATGAACACGTGGGACTCATCTGTCTTGTGGGTTGTCTTCTGTATATATACATTTTTGTCTCATCTGCCAAATAGCAAACTGTCAGTATATGGATTTTTGGCTACTCTGCCATGTAGCTATCTCTCAGTATATGGACACATTGGACTATTCTGCCATGTAGCTAGAACTCTGTATAGTGCAATGTTGCACTACTCTGCCATGTAGCTAGCTCTCTACATGGACATTTTGGACTCGTCTGCCATGTAGCTATCTCTCTGTGCGTGGATATGTTGGACTGATCTGCCATGCAGGTAGCTCTCTGTATATGAACAAATTGGACTTGTCTGCCATGTAGCTAGCTCTCTATATATGGACACGTTGGACTCGTCAGCCATGTAACTAGGTCTCAGTATATGGACATGTTGTACTCATCTGCCATGTAGCTAGATCTCTGTATATGGAAATGGTGCACTACTCTGCAATGTAGCTAGCTCTCTTTGTATTGACATGTTGGACTCATCAGCCATGTAACCAGCTCTCCCTGTATGAACATGTTGGACTCATCTGCCTTGTAGCTAGTCCTCTATAGATACACATATTGGACTCATCTGCCATGTAGATAACTCTCAGTATATGGACATGTTGGACTCATCTGCCATATAGCTATTACTCTGTATATGGACATGTTGGACTACGCTTCCATGTAGCTAGCTCTCAGTATATGGACAGCTTGGACTC
>NW_006408877.1:2131915-2144341 GCF_000296735.1 Chrysochloris asiatica
TCTGCCATATAGCTATTACTCTGTATATGGACATGTTGGACTACGCTTCCATGTAGCTAGCTCTCAGTATATGGACAGCTTGGACTCATCTGCCATGTAGCTAGAACACTGTATAGGGAAACGTTGCACTACTGTCCCATGTAGGTAGCTCTCTGTACCTGGATATGTTGGACTGATCTGCCGTGTAGGTAGCTCTCTGTATATGAACATATTGGACTTGTCTACCATGTAGCTAGCAGTCTGTATATGCACATGTTGGACTTATCAGACATATAGACACCTAGCTCTGTATGAAGATGTTGGACTTTGCTTGTAGCTAATCCTCTATATACACCTGTTGGACTCATCTGACTTGTATGTAACCCTCAGTATATGGACATGTTGGACTCATCTGCCATGTAGCTAGCAGTCTGTATATGGACATGATGGACTGTTATGCCTTGTAGCTAGCTCTCTGTATATGGACATGTTGGACTCAACTGCTATGTAGTAGAATTGTGTATATGAAAATGTTGCACTACTCTGCTATGTAGCTAGCTCTCTGTATATGGATATTTTTGACTCGTCTGTCATGTAGTCAACTCTCTGTGCATGGATATGTTGGACTGATCTGTCATATAGGTAGCTCTCTGAAAGTGAACATATTGGACTTGTCTGCCTTGTAGTTAGATCACTGTATATGGACATACTGCATTCATCAGCCATGTAGCCAGGTCTCTCTGTATTAACATGTTGAACTCATCTGCCTTGTAGCTAGTCCTCTATATATACACATGTTGGAGTCATCTACCATGTAGCTAACACTCAGTATTTAGACCCATTGGACTCATCTGCCATGTAGCTTGTACTCTGTATATGGACATGTTGGACTTCTCTGCCATAGAGCCTACTCTCAGTATATGGACATGTTGGACTCATCTGCCATGTTGCTAGAGCATTGTATATGGAAATGTTGCAATACACTGCCATGTAGTTAGCTCTCTGTATATAGACATTTTGTATTCATCTGTCATGTAGCTAGCTCTCTGTGCATGTATATGTTGGACTGATCTGAAATGCAGGTAGCTCTCTGAATATGAACATGTTGGACTTGTCTGCCATGTAGCAAACTCTATGTATATGAACATGTGGGACTCAGCAGACATGTAGCCAACTCTCTCTGTATGAACATGTTTCACTCATTTTCCTTGTAGCTTATCCTCTATGTATACACATGTTGGTCTCATCTGCCATGTAGCTAAGTCTCAGTATATGTACATGTTGGACTTCTCTGCCATGTATCTAGTACTCTGTATATGGACATGTTGAACTACTCTACCTTGTAGCTAGCTCTCAGTATATGGTAAGTTTGCACGACTCTGCCACGTAGCTAGCTCGCTCTATGTGGACATTTTGGATTGTCTGCCATGAAACTAGCTCTTTGTGCATGGATATGTTGGACTGAACATATTCCATTTGTCTGCCATGTAGTTATCTCTCAGTATATGGACATGTTGGACTCATCAGCCATGTAGCCAGCTCTCTGTGTAATAACATGTTGGACTAATCTGCCTTGTAGCTTGCCCTATCAATGTACACATGTTGGTCTCATCTGGCATGTAGCTAACACTCATTGGATGGACATGTTGGACTCATCTGCCATTTAGCTAGTACTCTATATATGGACATGTTGCACTACTCTGCCATGTAGCTAGCTCTCATTATAAGGACGTGTTGGACTCATCTGCCACGTAGCTATCACTCTGTTCATGGATATATTGGACTGATCTGTAGCTCTCTGTATATGAACATATTGGACTTGTCTGCCATGTAGCTAGTTCTCAGTATATGGACATGTTGGACTCATTAGCCATGTAGCCATCCCTCTGTGTATGAACATGTTGTTGTCATCTGCCTTGTAGCTAGTCTTCTAAATATATACATGTTGGACTCATCTGCCATGTAGCTTGAACGCTGTATATGAAAATGTTGGGCCACTCTGCCATGATTCGAGCTCTATGTATATGGACTATTTCGACTTCTCTACCATGTTGGTAGCTCTCTGAGCATGGACATGTTGGACTCATCTGCCATGTGGGTAGCTCTCTGTACATGAACATATTGGATTTGTCTACCATGTAGCTAGATCTCTATATATGGACATGTTGGACTCATAAGCCATGTTTCCAGCTCTCTCTGTATGAGCATGTTGAACTTGTCCACCTTGTAGCTAGTCCTCTATATATACACATGTTGGACTCATCTGCCATTTATCTAACTGTTGGGGACATATGCAGACCCCGAGACACTGTGGCTCCTTGATAAGATAGACAAGACTTTGGACCAGGGGCCTGCTCCGGATCTGCAGGTCATGGCCCCTGTGGACCAGGACTTAAAACTCCTGAGGTTCCGGGCACATGGCCTTTGGCAAACTCACCTCCAGGCTAAAACTATTCAATTTCTCCTTATGACTGTATTGTGTGTTCTTTATCTGATTTTCTTGCTTTCAACTCTGGTAGCTGTAGACTCTGGAAGAATGTTTAAGTCCAGTAATAATATGCACTTTGTCTCAGTTAATGGCTGCTCTGTAAATGTCACTGCCTTGGCAGTACAGGCTGTGAGGGCTGTTATCAGAGGCAAGGTCTCTGAGGAACAAGCAGTGGTTATTTGGGCCGAATGTAATAATTACTTTCAGTTTAATTACTCAGTTATGTATAATATTAAGCTAAAACATGAGCTACTGGTATCCATGCTTGGCAGCCATACAGAGAATGCTCCTAAGGCAGAGTCAGTTAAACCTCTCCAAATGATTTTGAGCATGAACAGGTATATTGGGGTAATAGAAAGATATTTTAGATGGATTATGAGTATACTTAATTAAAAAACAATAGTAGCAACCTCCTCCAACTATCCCTGAGTAAGATAGTTTTGACCCTGAAGAAAAACTGTCCAGAGTATTCACTTACAAGTGAAAAAGTAAAATTACAAGACTATTTGTATGAATAAAATACTAGCAGCTCCCTTAGATTGTGCTAAGAGATAATCAGTTTGATCCCTACACATTTAGACATAATTGTAATAAGCATTTCAGTATTTATTTATAAATCCTGAAACTACGGTAGAAACATACAAGAATAAAAGATTGTACTGTTAAAATTAATGTAAACTTGTCCACAGACTTCCCTGAAAGTATAAAAGTCATATAGAGAAGATTAGGTTTTGATTAACTGCTTATAATTTTGATCACAAATGAAACCATGTACCTTTCACACATAACATACGCTGAAGGAATTAGAATGAACACTTAACTTGGCTCTTTTTAGCAAACTTTTCTTAAAATTGACTTGTAGTTCTTTGTAACAAAAAAAAAATCATTTGCTTTGGATACCGCAAGTCACTGCCCTGGGCCTCTGGGGCCCATGACGTTAAAGTTTAAACCAATAATTTCTTGCCTGCGCCTTTCACTCAGGAAGAATGGTTGGCTAAGAATATGAGCCCAGGATAATTTTTGAGCACAAGATGATTTTCTAACATCTGAATGACGCATGAGATTCTTTGAAAACACTTTGTATCCTCTTCAGATAATTAATCACATTAAATATGTACCTCCTGCCTTGATTACCCTGATCTGAAAAAGAATAAAACACTGATGCAAAGCTAGTCCTGTAAGATAGCATGCTTGACAGCTTGCATCAAACTGTGTGTCTGTGTCTTTGTTTCTATATTGTCTCTGTCTCGCCTACCAGATCTCCCACTCATGTTAAAACCCCAATTTCATCGAGGCACACCTTTGCTGAGGTGGGACCCCAATATAGGACCCCCAACATCTAAAACTCAGAATATTGACTTGTTGGACTCCTCTGCCATGTAGCTAGTACTCTGTATACGGACATGTTGGACTATTCTACAATATAGCTAGCTCTCTGTATATGGACACGTTGGACTCATCTGCCATGTAGATAGAACTCTGTAAATGGAAATATTGCTCTACACAGCATTGTAGCTAGATTTCTGTATTTAGACATTTTGTACTCATCTGCCATGTAGCTAGCTCTCTGTATATGGACATGTTGGACTCATCTGCCATGTAGCTAGAACACTGTATATGGAAATGTTGCACTACACTGCCATGTTACTAGCTCTCTATCTATGGACATTTTGGACTTATCTGCCATGTAGCTAGCTCACTGTGCATGGATATGTTTGACTGATCTGCCATGTAGATAACTGTACATAAACACATTTCATTTCCTGCCATGTAGCTAGCTATCTGTATATGGATATGTTGAACTCATGAGCCATGTAGTCAGCTTTCTCTGTATGCACATGTAGGACTCATCTGCCTTGTAGTTAATCCTCTATATGTACACATGTTGGATTCCTCTGCCATGTAGCTAACTCTCAGTATATGGACATGTTGGACTCATCTGTCATGTAGCTAGAAGTCTGTATATGGAAATGTTGCACTACTCTGCCATGTAGCTTGCTATCTGTATATGAATATTTTGGACTCGTCTGCCATGTTACTAGCTCTCTGTGCATGGATATGTTGGAATGATCTGCCTGTGGGTAGCTCTCTGTATATGAACATGTTGGACTGATCTGTCATGTAGCAAGCTCTCTGTATATGGACATGTTGGAGTACTCTGCCATGTAGCTAACCCTCAGTTTATGGACATGTTGGACTCATCTGACATGTAGATAGAATTCTGTATATGGAAATGTTGCACTCTTCTGCTATGTAGCTAGGTCTCTGTATATGGACCTGTTGGACTACTCTGCCATTAGCTAGCTCTCTGTGCATAGATATGTTGTACTGATCTGCCATGAAGGTATCCCTCTGTATATGAAAATATTGGAAATGTCTGTGATGTAAGTAGCTCTCAGTATATGAACATGTTGGACTCATGTGCCATGTAGCTAGTACTCTGTACATGGACAGTTTGGACACATCTGCCATGTAGCAATAATTATGTATATGGACATGTTGGACTACTCTGCCATATACCTATCTTTCAGTATACGGTCAAGTAGGACTCATATGCCATGTACATGGAACTTTGTATATGGAAATGTTTCACTACTCTGCCATGTAGCTAACTCTCTGTATATGAATTTGATGGACTCATCTGCCTTATAGCTAGTCCTCTATATATACACATGTAGGACTCATCTTCGACATAGGTAATTCTCAGTATTAACACATGTTGAACTCATGTGCCATGTACCTAATACACTGTATATGGACATTTTGGACTACTCTACCATGTAGCCAGCTCTCAGTATACGGACATGTTGGACTCATCAGCCATGTAGCCAGTTCTCTCTTTATGAACATGCTGGACTCATCTGCCTTGTTGCTAGTCCTCTATATATACATTTGTTGGACTCATCTGCCATGTTGCCAACTCTCAATCTATGGATATGTCGGACTTATATCTCATGTAGCTATAACTCTGTATATGGATATGTTGGACCACTCTGCCATGTAGCTAGCTCTCAGTATATGTACATGTTGGATTCATCTGCCATGTAGCTATTGCTCTCTATATATACATATTGGACTCATCTGCCATGCAGCTAGCCCTCAATATATGGACACTTTGGACTAATCTGCCATGTAGCAAGAACTCTCTATATGGAAATATTGCACTAATCTGCCAAGTGGCTAGCTCTAAGTATATGGATATGTGATACTCATCAGCCATGTAGGCAGCTCTCTGTGTATGACCATGTTGAACTCATCTGACTTGTAGGTAGCCCTTTAATATACACATGTTGTACTCATCTGCCATGGAGCTAACTCTTAGTATATGGACATGTTGGACTCATTTGCCATGTGGGTAGTACACTTTATATGGACGTGTTGGAGTACTCTACCATGTAACTAGCTCTCTGTATATGGAAACGTGGTAGTCCTTTGCCATGTAGCTATAACTCTGTATATGGACATTTTGGACTGGTCTGCCATGTAGCAAAAACTATATATATGGAAATATGGCACTACTCTGCGATGTAGATGAACATTTTGGACTCGTATGCCATGTTGCTAGTTCTCTATGCATGGATATGTTGGAGTGGTCTGCCATGTGGGTAGTTCTCTAAATATGAACATATTGGACTTGTTTTCCATGTAGTTAGCTCTCAGTATGTGGACATGTTGGACTCATCTGCCATGTAGCTAGAAATCTGTATATGAAAATGTCCTACTTTTGCCAAGTAGCTAGCTCTCTGTATATGGACATGTTGAACTCCTCTGCCATGTAGCTAGTTCTTGTCCATGTATATGTTGGACTGATCTGCCATGTATGTAGCGCTCTTTATATGAACATATAGAATTGGTCTGCGATATAGCTAGATCTCAGAATATAGACATGTTGGACTCATCAGTCATGTAGCCAGCTCTCTGTGTATGAAAATGATGGTATCATCTGCCTTGTAGCTATTCCTCTATATATACACAAGTTAGACTCATCTGCAATGTAGCTAACTCTGTGTTTGAACATGTTGGACTCATCTTCCATGTAGCTAACTCTCAGTATATGGACATGTTGGATTCATCTGCCATGTAGCTAGTACTCTGTATATGCACATGTTGGACTCATCTGACTTGTAGATAGAACTCTGTATATGGAAATCTTGCACCACTGTGCCATGTAGCTAGCTTCCTGTATATGGACATATTGAGTTTGTCTGCCATGTAGCTAGCTTTCTGTGCATGGATATGTTGGACAGATCTGCCATGTAGGTAGCTCTCTGTATATGAACATATTGGATTTCTCTGCCATGTAGCTGGAACTCTGTATATGGAAATGTTGCACTACTCTGCAACGTAGCGAGCTCTCTGTATATGGACACATTTGACTCATCTGCATGTAGCTACAACTCTGTATATGGAAATGTTGCATTACTCTACCATGTAGCTAGTTCTCTGTATTAGGCATTTTCGACTCGTATGCAATGAAGCTCGCCCTCTGTGCATTGAAATGTTGAACTGGTCTGCCATGTAGTTACCTGTCTCTATGTGAACATATTGGACTTGTCTGCCATGAAGATAGCTCACTGTACATGGACATGTGGGACTCATCAGCCATGTAACCAGCTCTCTATGTATGAACATGTTAGACTAATCTGCCTTGTAGCTATTCCTCTATATATAAACACATTGGACTCATCTGTCATGTAGCTAGCTCTCAGTATATGGACACGTCTGACTCATCTGCCATTTAGCTAGAACTCTGTGTATGGAAATATTGCACTACTCCGCCATGTAGCTTTCTCTCTGTATATGGACATTTTGGACTTGTCTGCATTTAGCTAGGTCTCTGTACATGGATATGTTGGAATGATCTTCCAGGTAGGGATCTCTCAGTATATGAACATATTGGACTTGTCACCATGTAGCTAACTCTCTGTGTATGGACATGTTGGAATCTTGAGCCATGTAGCCAGCTCTCTGTGTATGAACATGTTGGACTCATCTGACTTGTAGCTATTCCTCTATATATACACATATTGGACTAATCTGCCATGTAGCTAGTTCTCTGGCTGTGGACATGTAGGACTAGACTGCCATGTAGCTATCTCTAAGTATATGGACACGTTGGACTCATCTCCCATGTAATTAGAACTTTGTATATGGAAATGTTACACTACTCTGCCATGTAGCTAGCTCTCTGTATATGGACATTATGGACTCGTCTGCCATGTAGCTAGCTCTCTGTGCATGGATATTTTGGACTGATCTGTCAGGTAGGTAGCTCTCTGTATATGAACATATTGGACTTGCTTGCCATGTAGCTAGGTCTCTGTATATGGACAGGCGGAACTCATCAGCCATGTAGCCAGCTCACTCTGTATGAACATGTTGGATTCATCTGCATTGTAGCTAGTCCTCTATTTATACACATGTTCGACTGATCTGAAATGTAGCTATCTCTCATTATATGAACATATAGGACTCATCTGCCATGTAGCTAGAACTTTGTATATGGAAATGTTGCATTTCACTGCCATATAGATAGTTCTCTGTATACGGACATTTTGTACTTGTCTACCATGAAGCTAGCTTTCTGTACATAGATATGTTGGACAGATCTGCCAAGTAGGTAGCTTTCTGTATATGAACATATTGGATTGGTCTGCCATATAGCTAGATCTCAGTATATGGACATGTTGGACTCATCAGCCATGTAACCAACTCTCTGTGTATGAACATGTTGGAATCATCTACCTTGTAGCTATTCCTCTATATGTACACAAGTTGCACTCATCTGCCATGTAGCTTACCCTCTGTTTGAACATGTTGGAATCATCAGCCATGTAGCCAACTCTCAGTATATGGACATGTTGGACTCATCTGCCATATAGCTAGTACACTATATATGGACATTTTGTACTACTCAGCCATGTAGTTAGCTGTCAGTATAAGTACACGTTGGACTCATCTGCCATGTAGCTGTAGCTGGAACTCTGTATATGGAAATGATGCACTGCTCTGCCTTATAAGTAGCTCTCTGTACTTGGATATGTTGGCTTGATCTGACGTGCAGGTATCATTCTGTATATGAACATATGGACTTGTCTGCCATGTAGCTGGCTCTTTGTGTATGGACATGCAGAACTCATCAGCTATGTAACCAGTTTTCTCTGTATGAACATGTTGGACTCATCTACCATGTAGCTTGTCCTCTATACACGTTGGACTCATATGTCATGTAGCTAGCTCTCAGTATATGGACACGTCTGACTCATCTGCCATGTAGCTAGAATTCTGAATTTGGAAATGTTGCACTACACCACCATGTAGCTTGCTTTCTGTATGGACAATTTGGATTCACATGACATGCAGCAAACTCTCTGTGCATGGATATGTTGGACTGATTTTCCATGTAGGTAGCACTCAGTATATGAACAGATTGGATTTGTCTGCCACGTAGCTAACTCTCTATGTATGGACATGTTGGACTCATCAGCCATGGAGCCAGCTCTTTGTATGAACATGTTGGACTCATCTACCATGTAGCTAACTTTCAGTATAAGGACATGTTGGACTCATCTGCCATGTAGCTAGTACTCTGTATGTGGACATGTAGGATTAGTCTGCCATGTAACTCGCTTTCAGTATATGGACATGTTGGATTCATCTACTATGTAGTTAGAACACTGTTTATGGAAATGTTGCACTACTCTGCCATGTAGTTAGCTCTCTGTGCATGGATATGTTGGACTGATCTGCCAGGTAGGTAACTCTCTGTATATGAACATCTTGGAGTTCTCTGCCATGTATCTAGGTCTCTGTATATGGACATGCAGAACTCATCAGCCCTGTAGTCAGCTCTCTCAGTATGAACATGTTCGAATCATCTGCATTGTCGCTAGTCTTGTATATATACACATGTTGAAATCATCTGCCATGTAGCTAGAACTCTGTATATGGAGAAGTTGCACTACTCAGCCATGTAACTAGCTCTCTGTATATGGACATTTTGGACTCGTCTGTCATGTACCTCTCTCTCAGTATATGGACATGTTGGACTTACTGCCATATACTATCAGTATATGAACTTGTTGGACTGATCAGACATATAGCCAGCTCTCTCTGTATGAACATGTTGAACTCAACAGCCTTGTAGCTATTCCTCTCTATATACACACGTTATACTCATCTGCCATGTAGCAAACTCTCTGTATGAACATGTTGAACTCATCTGCCATGTAGCTAACTCTCAGTATATGGACATGTTTGACTCATCTGCCATGAAGCTAGTACTCTGTATATGGACATGTTGGACTACTCTGCCATGTAGCTAACTCTCAGTATATGGACACTTTGGGCTCATCTGCCATGTAGCTGGAACTCTGTATATGGAAATGTTGCACTACTCTGCCATGTAGCTAGCTCTCTGTATTGGGCATTTTGGACTTGTCTGCCATGAAACTAGCTCTCTGTTTATGGATATGTTGAACTGATCTGCCATGTAGATAGCTCACTCTATATGAACATAGTGGACTTGTCTGCCATGATGCTAGCTCTCTGTACATGGACATGTGGGACTCATCACTCATGCAACCAGCTTTCTCTGTATGAACATGTTGGACCAATCTGCCTTGTAGTTATTCCTCTATATATACACACGTTCGGCTCATCTGTCATGTAGCTAGTTCTAAGTACATGGTCACGTCTGACTGATCTGCCCTGTAGCTAGAACTCTGTATATGGAAATATTACACTACACCACCATGTAGCTTTCTCTCTGTATATGGCAATTTGGACTCACATGACATATAGGTAGCTTTCTTTGCATGGATATGTTGGACTGATCTGCCATGTAGTAAGCTCTCAGTATACGAACATATTGGACTTGTCTGCCATGTAACTAACTCTCTGTATATGGACATGTTGGACTCATCAGCCATGTAGCCAGCCCTCTGTATGAACATGTTGGACTTATCTGCCTTGTAACTAGTCCTCTGTATATACATATGTTGGACTCATCTGCCATGTAGCTAACACTGAGTATATGGACATGTTGGACTCATCCTCCATGTAGCTAGTACTCTGTATGTGGACATGTAGGACTAGTCTGCCATGTAGCCAGCTCTCAGTTTATGCCCACATTGGACTCATCTGCCATGTAGTTAGAACTCTGTATATGGATATGTTGCACTACTCTGCCATGTAGCTACCTCTCTCTATAGGGAAATTATGGACTCGTCGGCCATGTAGCTAGCTCTCTGTGTATTGATATGTTTGACTGCTCTGCCATGTAGCTAGCTCTCTGTATATGGACATTTTGGACACGTCTGCCATGTAGCTAGCTCTCTAAATATACACATGTTCGACTCAACTGGAATTTAGCTAACTCTCAAAATGTGGCATGTTGGACTCATCTGCCATGTGGCTACTACACTGTATATGGACATGTTGGAGTACTCTGCCATGTAGCTAGCTCTCAGTATATGGACACATTGGACTCATCTGCCATGTAGCTAGAACTCTGTATATGGAAATGTTGCACTACTGTGCTATGTACTTGGCTCTCTATGCATGGATATGTTGGACTGATTTGCCATGTAGGTAGCTCTCTGTATATGAACATATTGGACTTGTCTGCCATGAAGGTAGCTCTCAGTATATGAACAAATTGGACTCATCAGACATGTAACCAACTCTCTCTGTATGAACATGTTGGACTCATCTGCCTTTTAGTTAGCTCTCTAAATATACGCATGTTGGACTCATCTGTCATGTAGCTTACTCTCAGTATATGGACATGTGGGACTCATCTGCTATGTAGCTTGTTCCCTGTATATGGCCAATATGGATTACTCTGCTATGTAACTTGCTCTCAGTATATGGACACCTTGGACTCATCTGCCATGAAGCTAGAACTCTGTATATGGAAATGTTGCACTACTGTCCCATGTAGCTAATTCTCTGTATATGGACATTTTGGACTCATCTTCCATGTAGCTAGCTCACCTTACATGGATATATTGGACTGATCTGCCATGTAGGTAGCTGTCTGTATATGAATATATTGGACTGGTCTGGCATGTAGGTAGATCTCAGTATATGGACATGTTGAACTCATCAGCTTTGTAGCCAGTTCTCTGTGTATGAACATGTTGGACTCATCTGCCTTGTAGCTAGTCCTCTATATATACACATTTTGGGTTCATCTGCCATGTAGCTAGCTCTTAATACATGGACACGTTGTACTCATCTGCCTTGTAGCTAGTCCTCTATATATACACATTTTGGGTTCATCTGCCATGTAGCTAGCTCTTAGTACATGGACACATTGGACTCATCTGCCATGTAGATAGAACTCTGTACCTGGAAATGTTGCACTACTCTGCCATGTAGCTAGCTTTCTGTATATAGACAATTTGGATTCATCTGCCATGTAGCTAGCTCACTGTGCATGGATATGTTGGACTGATCTGCCACGTAGGTGTCTTTCTGTATATGAAACATTAGACTTGTTTGCCAAGTAGCTCGCTCTCTGATATGGACATGTTAAACTCATAAGCCATGTCACCAGCTCTCTCTGCATGAACATGTTGAATGCATCTGGTTTGTAGCTATTCCTCTTTATATACACATGTTGGACTCATCCGTCATGTAGCTATCTCTCAGTATATGGACATGTTGGACTCATATTCATGTAGCAAGAACTATGTATATGAAAATGTTGCACTACTCTGAGATTTAGATAGTTATCTGTATATGCACATTTTGGACTCGTCTGCCATGTAGCTACCTCTCTATGCATGGATATGTTAGACTAATTTGCCATGTAGGTAGCTCTCTTTATATGAACATATGGGACTTGTCTGCCATGTAGCTAGCTCTCTGTATATGAACCTGTTGGACTCATCTTCCTTGTAGGTAGCCCTAACTATATATAGATGTAGGACTCAACTGATATATAGATAAAT
>NW_006408877.1:2154290-2162161 GCF_000296735.1 Chrysochloris asiatica
GCCCTGGCAAACCGGAAGTCTCTATTCCTCTTTATATACACATGTTTTACTCATCTGCCATGTAGCTAACTCTCAGTATATGGACATGATGGACTCATCTGGCGTGTAGCTTTTACTCTGTATATGAACATATTGGACTACTCCGCTGTGTAGCTAGCTCTCTGTATATGTACATTTTGGAGTAGTCTGCCATGGAGCTAGCACTCTGTGCATGGATATTTTAGACTAAACGGCCATGTAGGTAACTCTATGTATATTAACATATTGGACTTTTTTGCACTGTAGCTATCTCTCAATATATGGACATGTTGGACTCATCAGCCATGTTGCCAGCTCTATGTGTATAAACATTTTGGACACATCTGCCTTGCAGCTAGCCCTCTAAATATACACATGTTGTATCCTTCTGCCATGTATCTAACTCTCAATATATGGACATGTTGGACTCAATTGCCATGTAGCTAGTACTATATATATGGACATGTTGGACAACTATGCCATGTAGCAATCTGTCAGTATATGAACATGTTGGACTCATATGCCATGTAGATGGAACTCTGTATAAGGAAAAGTTGCACTACTCTGCCATGTAGCTAGCTCTCTGTATAAAGACACATTGGACTCATCTGCCATGTAACTAGCTCAATTTCCATGGATATGTTGGAAAGATCTGCCATGTAGGTAGCTCTCTGTATATGAACATATTGGACTTGTCTGCCATGTAGCTAACTCTCTGTATATGGACATGTTGGACTCCTCATTCATATAGCCAGTTCTCTCTGTATGAACATGTTGGATTCATCTGACTTGTAGCTAGCCCTCTATATATACACATGTTGAACTCATCTGCCATTTTGCTATCTCTCAGTATATGTACACGTTGGACTCATTTGCATGTAACAAGAAATATGTATATGGAAATGATGCACTACTCTGCTATGTAGATAGCTACCTGTATATGGACATATTGGACTTGTCTGCCATGTAGCTACCTCTCTGAACATGGATATGCTTGACTGATTTGCCATGTAGGTAGCTCTATTTATATTAAAGTATTGGACTTGTCTGCCATGTAGCTAGCCCTCTCTATATATACGTGTAGGACTCATCTGCCTTGTAGCTAGCCCTCTCTCTATATATGTGTAGGACTCATGTGCCATGTAGCTAACTCTCAGTATATCGACATGTTCGACTCATCTGCTATGTAGCTAGTACTCTGAATATGGACATATTGGACTACTCTGCCATGTAGCTAGCTCTTTGTATATGGACATTTTGGACTCATCTGGCATTAAGCTAGAACTCGGTATATTGTAATGTTGTCTACTCTGCCATGTAGCTTGCTCTTTGTATATGGAAATTTTGGACTAGTCTGCCATGTAGCTAGCTCTCTATGCATGGGTATCTTGGACTAGTCTGCCATGTAGTTAGCTCTCTGTATATGGACAAGTTGGACTCATCAGTCATGTAGCAAGCTGTCTCTATATGAACATGTTGGACTCATCTGTCTTGTAGTTAGCCCTCTATATATACACATGTAGGATTCATCTGACATGAAGCAAATTGTCAGCATATGGATTTGTTGAACTCATCTGCAATGTAGCTTGTACTCTGTATATGGACATGTTGAATTATTCTGCCATGTAGCTAGCTCTCAGTATATGGACAGGTTGGACTCATCTGCCATATAACTTGGACTCTTTATATGGAAATGTGGCACTACTCTGCCATGTAGCTAGTTCTCTGTATATCGACATTTTGTACTCGTCTGCATGTACATAGCTCTCTGTGCATGGATATGTTACACTGATCTACCATATAGGTAGATCTCTGTATATGAACATATTGGACTTGTCTGCCATGTAGCTAACTCTCTTATATGGACATGTTGGACTTATCAGCCATGTAGCCAGCTCTTTGTGTATGAACATGTTGTACTCATCTGCATTGTAGCTAGCCCTCTAAATATACACATGTCGGCCTCGTCTGGCACATAGCTAGTACTCTGAATATGGACATGTTGGATTCAGTATATAGACACATTGGACTCATCTGCCATGTAGCTAGAACTCTGTACATGGAAATGTTGCACTACTCTGCCATATAGCTTTCTCTCTGAATATGAACATTTTGGACTCGTCTGCCATGTTGTTACCTCTCTGTACATGGATATGTTGGACTGATCTGCCATGTAGATAGCTCTCTGTATCTGTACGTATTGGACTTGTGTGCCATGTAGCTAGTTCTCAATATATGGACATGTTGGACTCGTCTGCCATTTTGGCAGCTCTATCTGTATGAACATGTTTGACTCATCTGCCTTGTAGCTAGTCCTCTATATATACACATGTTGGATTCATCTGACATGTAAGTAACTCTCAGTATATGGACATGTTGGACTCATCTGCCATGTTGTTAGAACTCTGTATATGGAAATGTGCGCTAAACTTCCATGTAGGTAACTCTCTGTATATAGACATTTTGGACTCGTCTGCTATATAGCTATCACTCTGTACATGGATATGTTGAACTTTTGAGTCATGTAGGTAGCTCTCTGTATATGAACATATTGGAATTTTCTGCCATATGGCTACCTCTCTGTATTTCGACATGTTAGATGCATCAGCCATATAACCAGTTTTCTCTGTATAAACATGTAGGACCCATCTGCCTTGTAGCGAGTCCTCTAAACATAAACATGTTGGACTCATCTGCCATATGGCTAACTCTCAGTATATGGACATGTTGAACTCATCTGTCATGAATATTGTACTCTGTATATGGACATGGTGGACCACTCTGCCAAGTAGCTAGCTCTCAGTATATGGACATGTTGGAGTCATCCGCCATGTAGCTAGAACTCAGTATATGATAATGTTGCACTACACTGCCATGTAGCTGGCTTTCTCTATGTAGACATTTTGGACACTTCTGCCATGTAGTTAGCTCTCTGAGGAAGGTTATGTTGGAGTGATCTGCCATGAAGGTAGCTCTCTCTATATGAACATGTTGGACTCATCTGCAATGTAGCTAGTACTCTTTATATGGACATGTTGTACTACCCTGCCATGTAGCTAGTTCTCTGTATACGGAAATGTTGTACTACTCTGCCATGTATCTAGCTCTCTGTATATAGATATTTTGGATTCGTCTGCCATGTAGGTTGCTCTCTGTACATGGATATGTTGGACTGATCTGCCATGTAGGTAGCTCTCTGTATATGAACATATTGGACTTGTCTGTCATGAAGCTAGCTCTCAGTATATGAACAATTTGGACTTATCAGACATGAAGCCAGCCTTCTCTGTGTGAACATGTTGGACTCATCTGCCTTGCAGCTAATCCTCTATATATATACACGCATGTTGGACTCATCTGCCATGTAGCTAACTCTCAGTATATGGACATTTTAGACTCATCTGCCATGTAGCTTGTACTCTGTATATGGACAATATGGACTACTCTGCTATGTAGCTTGCTCTCAGTATATGGACAACTTGGACTCATCTGCCATGAAAGCAGAACTCTGTATATGGAAAGGTTGCACTACTCTGTCATGTAGCTTGTTCTCTGTATATGGACATTTTGGACTCATCTACAATGTAGCTAAGTCTGAAAGCATGGATAAGTTGGACTGATCTGCCATGTAGGTAACTTTTGTATACGAACATATTGGACTTGTCTGTCATGAAGCTAGCTCTCAGTATATGGACATGTTGGACTCATCAGCCATGTAGCCAGGTCTTTCTGTAACAACATGTTGGACTCATCTGCCTTGTAGCTTACCTTATAAAAATACACATGTTGGACTCAATCTGCCATGTACATAACTCTCAGTATATGGATATGTTGCACTCATCTGCCATGTAGCCAGCTCTCTGTGTATGAACATGTTAGACACATCTGACTTGTATTTAGGTCTCTAAATATACACAAATTGAACTTATCTGCCATGTAGCTAACTCTCAGTATATGGACATGTAGGACTCAACTGTATAAGGACATTGTGGACTTGTCTGCCATGAAGGTAGCTCTGTGTACATGGATATATTTGAACGATCAGCCATAAAGTTAGCTCTCTGTATGTGTACATGTTGAACATATCAGCCATGTAGCCAGCTCTCTGTGTATGAACATGTTAGACTCATCTGCCTTGTAGTTAGTTCTCTAAATATACACAAATTGAACTCATCTGCCATGTGGCTAACTCTCAGTATATAGACATGTAGGACTCATCTTTCATGTAGCTAGTACTCTGTAGATGGACATATGGGACTCAATTCCCATGTAGCTAGCTCTCAGTATAGGGACACATTGGACTCATTTGCATTTAGATAGAACTCTGTATATGGAAATGTTGCACTACTCTGCCATGTAGATAACTCTCTGTATATGGACAGTTTGGATTCATCTGCCATGTGGCTAGCTCTCCTTACATGAATATATTTTACTGCTCTGACATGTACGTAGCTCTCTATATATGAACATATTGGACTTGTCTGCCATGTAGCTAATTCTCTGTATTTAGGCGAGTTGAACGTATCAGCCATGTAGCCCATTCCCTCTGTATAAACATGTTGGACCCATCTGTTTTGTAGTGAGTCCTCTAAACATACACATGTTGGAGTCATCTGCCATGTAGCTAACTCTCAGTATATGCACATGTTGGACTCGTCTACCCTGTAGCTACTACTCTGCATAGGGACATGCTGGACTACTCTGCCATGTAGCTAGCTCTCAGTATATGGACACATTGGACTCATCTGCCATGTAGGTAGAACACTGTATATGGATATGTTGCAATACTCTGCCCTTTAGCAAACTCTCTGTATATAGACATTTTGGTCTTATCTTCCATGTAGCTCGCTCCCATTATATGGACACATTGGACTCGTCTGCCATGTACCTAGCACACCTTACATGGATATATTGGAATGATCTGCTATTTAGGTAGATTTCTGTATATGAATATATTGGACTAGTCTGCCATATTGCTAGCTCTCAGTATATGGACATGTTGAAACCATCAGGTATGTAGACAGTTCTCTGTGTATGAACATGTTGGACTCATCTGCATTGTAGCTAGTCCTCTATATATACACATGTTGGACTCATCTGACATTTAGCAAGCTCTCAGCATATGGACACGTTGGACTCATCTGCCATCTAGATAAAACTATGTATATGGAAATGTTCACTACTCTGACATGTAGCTATCTCTCTGTATATGGACAATTTTTATTTGTCTGCCATGTAGCTAGCTCTCCTTACATGGATATATTGGACTGATCTGCCATGTAGGTAGCTCTCTATATATGAACATATTGGACTTATCTGCCATGTAGTTAGTTCTCTATATTTAGATATATTGAGCGTATCAGCCATGTAGCCAGTTCCCTCTGTATAAACATGTTGGACCCATCTGTTTTGTAGTGAGTCCTCTAAACATACACATGTTAAAATTATCTGCCATGTAGTTAACTCTCAGTACATGGACATGTTGGACTCATCTACCATGTAGCTAGTACTCTGCTTATGGACATGTTGGACTACTCTTCCATGTAGCTAGCTCTCAGTATATGGACACGTTGGACTCATCAGCCATGTAGCTAGAACACTGTATGTGGATATGTTGCAATACTCTGCCCTTTAGCTAGCTCTCTCTATATAGACATTTTGGTCTCGTCTTCCATGTAGCTCGCTCTCAGGATATGGACATGTTGGACTTGACTGCAATATAGCTAACTCTCAGTGCATGTATATGTTGGACTGATCTGCCATGTAGGCTGCCATCTTTATACGAACATATTAGACATGTCTGAAATGTAGCTAGCTCTCTAGGCATGCATATGTTGGACTCATCACCCATGAAGCCAGCTCTCTCTGTATGAACATGTTGGACATATCTGCCTTGTAGCTAGTCCTCTATATATACACATGTTGGACTCAACATACATGTAGCTAACTCTAAGTATATGGACATGTTGGACTCATCTGCCATGTATCTTGTACTCTGTATATGGACATAATGGACTACTCTGCCATGTAGCTAGCTCTTTGTATGTGGACATTTTGGAGTCATCTTCCATGGTGCTAGATCTCTGTGCCTGGTTATGTTGGACTGATCTGCCATGTAGTTAGCTCTCTGTATATTAACATAAGGGAATTGTCTTCCATGAAGCTAGCTCTCAGTATATGCACATTTGGACTCATCAGCCATGCAGTCAGCTCTCTGTTTATAAACATGTTGGACTCATCTGCCTTGTAGTTAGCTTTCTAAATATACACATGTTGGACTCTTCTGCCGTGCAGCTAACTCTCTGTATATGAACATGTTGGACTCATCTGCCATGTACCTAGTAATCTTTATTTGGATATGTAGGACTACTCTGCCAAGTAGACAGCTGTCAATATGTAGGAAAGCCCTGCAATGTAGGTAGCTTTCTGTATATGAACATATTGGACTTGTCTTCCATGTTGCTAGCTGTCTGTATATAGACATGTTGGACTCATCCTCCATGTTGATAGTACACTGTATATGGACATGTTGGAATATTTGCCATGCACCTACCTCTTTGTATATGGACACGTTGGACTCATCTGCCATGTAGCTAGAACTCAGTATATGGAAATGTTGCCCTACTCTCCCATGTATCTAGCTGTATGTATATGGACATTTTGGACTTGTCTGTCATGTAGCTAGCTCACTGTTCATGGATATGTTGGAAAGATCTGCCCTGTAGGTAGCTCTCTGTATACAAACATATTGTAATTGTTTGCCATGTAGCTAGCTCTCTATACATAGACATGTTGGACTCATCAGTAATTTAGCCAGCTATCTCTGTATGAACATATTGGACTCATCTGCTTTGTAGCTAGTCCTCTATATATATATATTATTGCTGAACTCATCTGCCATATAGCTAACTCTCAGTATATGGTCATGTTGGACTCATCTGCCATGTAGCTAGTATTCTGTTTATGGACATATTGGACTACTCTGCCATGTACGTCGCTCTCAGTATATGGACATGTTGGACTCATCTGCCATGTAGCTAGAACTCTGTATGTGGAAATGTTGCACTACTCTGCCATGTTGCTTGCTCTCTCTATATGGAGGTTTTGCATTCATCTGACATGAAGCTTGCTCACTGTGCGTGGATATATTGGACTGACCTGCCATGTAGACAGCTCTCTTTATGTGAACATATTGGAATTGTCTGGATTGTACCTAGCTCTCTAGGCATGGATATGTTTGACTCATCAGCCATGTAGCCAGCTCTCTCTGTATGAACATGTTGGACTCATCTGTCTTGTAACTAGCCCTTTATATATACACATGTTCGGCTCATCGATCATGCAGCTAACTCTCAGTATATGGACATGTTGCACTCATCTGCCATGTAGCTTGTACTCTGTATATGGACTTATTGGACTACTCTGCCATGTAGCTAGCTCTCTGTATATGAACATTTTGGAGTAGTCCGCCATGGATCTAGATCTCTGTGTATGGATATTGAAATTGTCTGCCATGTAGCTAGCTCTCAGTATATGCATATATTGGACTCATCAGCCATGTAGTCAGCTCTCTGTTTATGAACAGGTTGGACTCATCTGCCATGTACCTAGTACTCTCTGTATGGACATGTTGCACTACTCTCCCAAGCAGCCAACTGTCAGTATATGGACACGTTGGACTCATCTGCCATGTAGCTAGAGCTCAGTATATGGATATGTTGCAGTACTCTCCCATGTAGCAAGCTCTCTGTATATGGATATGTTGGACTGATCTGCCATGTAGGTAGCTCTCTGTATATGAACATATTTGACTTGTCTGCCATGTAGATAGCTCTCTGTGTATGAACATGTTG
>NW_006408877.1:2162264-2164624 GCF_000296735.1 Chrysochloris asiatica
GGACTCATCTGCCATGAACCTAACTGTCAGTTTATGGACTTGTTGAACTCATCTGTCATGTAGCTTGTTCTCTGTATGTGGACATGTCAGATTACTCTGCCATGTAGCTAGCTCTCAGTATATGGACACTTTGGACTCATCTGCCATGTAGCTTGGACTCTGTAGATGGAAATGTTGCACTACTCTGCCATGTAGCTAGCTCTCTGTGCATGGATATGTTGGACTGGTCGGCCATGTAGGTAGCTCTCAGTATATGAACATATTGGACTTGTCTGCTATGTAGCTAGCTCTCTGTAAATGAACATGTTGGAATAATCATTCATATAAGCATGTTGAACTACTTTGCCATGTAGCTTGCTCGAAGTTTATGGACTCTTGGACTCATCTGTCATGTAGCTAGAACACTGTATATGGAAATGTTGCAGTAGTCGGCCATGTAGCTACCTGTCTGTATATGGACATTTTGGACTCGTCTGCCATGTACCTCACTATCAGTATATGGACACGTTGGACTCGTCTGACATGTAGCTAACTCTCTGTGCATGTATATGTTGGACTGATCTGCCATGTCGGCAGCTCTCTTTATATGAACATATTGGACACGTCTGCAATGTGGCTAGCTCTCTAGGCACGGATATGTTGGACTCATCAGCCATGTAGCCAGCTCTCTCTGTATGAACTTGTTGGATTCATCTGCCTTGTAGCTAGTCCTCTATATATACACATGTTGGACACATCCTTTATGTAGATAACTCTCAGTACAGGGACATGTTGGACTCATCTGCCATGTAGCTTGTACTCTGTATATGGACATATTGGACTACTCTGCAATGTAACTAGCTCTATGTAAATGGATATTTTGGAGTCATCTGCCATGTACCTCGCTCTCAGTATATGGACACGTTGGACTCGTCTGACATGTAGCTAGCTCTGTGTGCATGGATATGTTGGACTGATCTGCCATTAAGGTAGCTCTCTGAACATTAGCATATTGGAATTGTCTGTCATGTAGCTAGCCCTCAGTATATGGTCATGTTGGACTCATCAGCCATGTAGTCAGCTCTCTGTTTATAAACATGTTGGACTCATCTGCCTTGTAGCTAGCTCTCTAAATATACACATGTTGCACTGTTCCATGTAGCTAAGTCTCTGTATATGAAGATGTTTGATTCATCTGCCATGTACCTAGTACTCTGTATATGGACATGTTGGACTACTCTGCCATGTAGCCAGCTGTCATTATATGAACACGTTGGACTCATCTGCGATGTAGCTAGAATTCAATATATGGAAATGTTGCCCTTCTCTCCCATGTAGCTAGCTCTCTGTATATGGACATTTTGATCTGCCATGTAGCTATCTCACTGTGCATGGTTATGTTGGAAAGATCTGCCCTATAGGTATCTCTCTGTACATGAACATATTCGACTTGTCGGCCATGTAGCTAGCTCTCTTTGTATGAACATGTTGGACTTATCATTCATATAGCCAGCTCTCTCTGTATGAACATATTGGACTCATCTGCCTTGTAGCTAGTCCTGTATACATATATATGTTAAACTCATCTGTCATGTAGTTAACTCTCAGCATATGGACATGTAGGACTCATCTGACATATATCTAATACTCTCTATATGGATGTAAAGGACTACACTGCCATGTAGCTAGCTCTCAATATATGGACATGTTGGACTTACCAGGCATGTAGCCAGCTCTCTGTGTATGAATATGTTGGACTCATCTGCCTTGTAGCTAGCCCTCTAAATATACACATGTTGGACCTATCTGCAATGTAGCTAACTTTCAGTATATGGACATGTTGGACTCATCTGCCATGTAGCTAGGAGTCTCTGTATTGACATGTTGAAGTACTTTGCCATGGAGCTAGCTCTCATTATATGGACATGTAGGACTCATCTGCCATGTAGCTAGAAATCTTTATATGGGAATGTTACAGTATTCTGCCATGTAGCTAGCTCTCTGTATATGGACATTTTGGACTCATCTGCCCTGTAGCTAGCTCTCTGTACCTGTATATGTTTCACGGATCAGCGATGTAAGTAGCTCTATGTATATGAACATATTAGACTTGTCTGCCATGTAGCTAGCTCTCTGTATATGTATACGTGTAGGACTAATCTGCCATGTAGCTAACTCTCAGAATATGGACATGTTCAACTTACCTGGTATGAAGCTAGTACTCTCAATATGGACATATTAGACTTCTCTGCATTGTAGCCAGCAGTGTGTATATGGACATAATGGACTACTCTGCCATGTAGCTAGCTCTTTGTATATGGACATTTTGGACTTGTCTGTCATGAAGCTAGAACTCTTTATACAGTAATGTTGGACTACTC
>NW_006408877.1:2167189-2172778 GCF_000296735.1 Chrysochloris asiatica
AGTTCTCTGTATATGAACATACATTGACTTGTCTGCCATGTAGCTATATCTCTGTATATGGACATGTTGGACTCATCAGCCATGTAGCCAGCTGTCTCTTTATGAACATGTTGGACTCATGTGTCTTGTATCTAGTCTTCCATATATACACATGTTGGACTCATCTGCCATGCAGATAGCTCTCAGTATATGAACATGTTGAGCTCATCTGCCATGTAGCTAGTACTCTGTATATGGACATGTTGGATTAGTCTACCATGAAGCTAGCTCTCAGTATATGGGCACGTTTTACTCACCTACCATGTAGCTAGAACTGTATATATGGAAATGTTGCCCTACTCTCCATGTAGTTAGCTCTCTGTAAATGGACATTTTGGACTTGTCTGCCCTGTATCTAGCTCTCTGTGCATGGATATGTTGGACTGATCTTCCATGTAGTTAGTTCTCTTTATATGAGCATACATTGACTTGTCTGGTAAGTAGCTATATCTCTACATATGGACATGTTGGACTCATCAGCCATGTAGCCAGCTCTCTCTGTATGAACATGTTGGACTCCTCTGCCTTGTATCTAGTCCTCTATATATACACATGTTGGACTCATCTGCCATGTAGATAGCTCTCAGTATATGAACATGTTGAACTCTTATGCTATGTAGCTAGTACTCTGTATATGGACATGTTGGACTACTCTACCATGAAGCTAGCTCTCAGTATATGGACACGTTTTACTCATCTGCCATGTAGCTAGAACTGTATATATGGAAATGATGCACTGTTCTGCCATGTAGCTAGTTCTCTGTATATGGATAATTTGGACTAGTCTGCCATGTATCTAGCTCTCTCTATATGGACATTTTGGACTCGTTTACTATGTAGCTACCTCTCTGTGTTTGAACATGTTGGACTCATCTGCCTTTTTGCTTTCCCTCTAAATATGCACATGTTGAATTCATCTGCCATGTAGCTAACTCTCAGTATATGGACCTGTTGGACTTATCAGCCTTGTAGCTAGTACTCTGTATATGGACGTGTTGTACTACACTGCCATGTAGCAAGCTCTCAGTATATGGACACGTTGGACTCATCTGCCATGTAGCTAGAACTCTGTATATGGAAATGTTGCACTTATGCTGCCATTTAGCTAGCTCTCTGTATATGCACATTTTGGACTCAACTGCCATGAAACTACCTCCCTGAGCATGGATATGTTGGACTGATCTGCCATGTAGGTACCTCTCTGTATATGAACATATTGGATTTGTCTGCCATGTAGCTAGTGCTCAGTATATGGACATGTTGGACTCATCTGCCATGTATCTAATATACTGTATATGGACATGTTGGACTACTCTGCCATATATCTAGCTCTCTGTGCATGGATATGTTGGACTGATCAGCTTTCTGTATATGAAAATCATGCAACTAGTTCTCAGTATATGGACATGTTGGACTCATCAGCCATGTAGCCAGTTCTCTCAGAATGAAAATGTTGGACTCTTCTGCCTTGTAGTTAACCCTCTAAATATACACATGTTGAACGCATCTGTCATGTAGCTAATTCTCAGTATATGGACATGTTGGACTCATCTGCAATGTAGCTAGAACGCTGAATTTGTAAATGTTGCACTATTCTGCCATGTAGCCAGCTCTCTGTATATGGACATTTTGGAATCGTCTGCCATGTAGCTAGCTCTCTGTGCATGGATATGTTGGACTGATCTGCCTGGTAGGTAGCTCTCTGTATATGAACATAGTGGATTTGTCTGCCATGTAGCTAGCTCTCAGTATAAGGACATGTTGGAATCATCAGCCATATACCCAACTCTCTGTGTATGAACATATTGGACATAACTGCCTTGTAGATAGCCCTCTAAATACACACATGTTGGTCTCATCTGCCATGTTGGTAACTCTCAGTATATGGACATGTTGGACTCATCTGCCACGTAGATACTACTCTGTTTATGAACATGTTGGACTACTCTACCATGTAGATAGCTCTCGGTATATGGACACGTTGGACTCATCTTCCATGGAGCTAGAACTCTGTATATTGACATTTTGATCTTGTCTTCCATGTAGCTAGCTCTCTGTGCATGGTTTTGTTGGACTGATCTGCCATGTATGTAGTTCTCTGTGTATGGACATGTTGGAATCATTAGCCATGTAGACAGCTCTCTCTGTATGAACAAGTGGGACTCATCTGCCTTGTAGCTAGCACTCTAAATATACCCATGTTGGAATCATCCACCATTTTTCTAACTCTCAATATATCGACATGTTGGACTCATCTGCCATGTAGCTTGTACTCTATATATGGACATGTGAGACTGCTCTGCCATGTATGTAGCTCCCAGCATATGGACACCTTGGACTCATGTGCCATGTAGCTAGAAATCTGTAGATGAAAATGTTGCACTACTCTGCCATGTAGCTAGCTCTCTGTATATGGACAGTTTGGACTCGTCTGCCATGTATCTAGTACTCTGTATATGGATATATTGGATAACTTTGCCAAGTGGCTACTTCTCTGTATATGGACATTGTGGACTCGTCTTCAATGTAGGTAGCTCTCTGTGCTTGGATATGTTGGACTGATCTGCTATGTAGGTAGCTCTCTGTATATGAACACATTGGACTGGTCTGCCATGTAGCTAACTCTCTGTATAGTGACATGTTGGACTTGTCAGCCATGTAACCATCTCTCACTCAATAAAAATGTTGGACTCATGTGCCTTGTAGCTAGCACTCTAAATATTCACATGGTGTTATCATCTGCCATGTTGCTACCTCTCATTATATGGACATATTAGACTCTTCTGCCATGTAGCTAGTACTCTGTATATGGAGATGTTAGACTACTCTGACATGTATCTAGCTTTCAGTATATGGACACTTTGGACTCATCTGCCATGATGCTAGAACTTTGTATATTGAAATGTTGCACTGCTCTGTTTTGTTGCTAGCTCTCAATATATGGACACCTTGGACTCATCTGCCATGCAGCTAGCTCTCGGTGCATGGATATGTTAGATTGATCTGCCATGTAGGTAGCTCTCTGTATATGAACAGATTGGACTTGTCTGCCATGTAGTTAGCTCTCTGTATATGGACATGTTTGACTCATCAGCCATGTAGACAGCTCTTTGTGTATGAACATTTGGACTCATCTGGTTTTAGCTAGCTCTCTAAATACACACATGTTGGTCTCATCTGCCATGTTGATAACTCTCAGTATATGGACATGTTGGACTCATCTGCCATGTAGCTAGTACTCTGTATATGAACATATTGGATTTCTCTGTCATGTAAATAGCTCTCTGTGTATGGTCATGTTGGATTCATCAGTCATGTTATAAGCTCTCTCTCTATGAACATGCTGGACTCATATGCCTTGTAGCAAGTCCTCTATATTTACACATGTTGGACTCATATGAATTTTGTAGCTAATACTCAGGATATGGACATGTTGCACTCATCTGCCATTTAGCTAATTGCACTGTGTATGGATATGTTGTACTACTCTGCCATGTATCTAGCTCTCAGTTTATGGACATGTTGGAGTCATCAGCCATGTAGATAGTCCTCTGTATATAGACATGTTAGACTACTCTGCCATATAGCTAGCTCTCAGTATATGAACACGTTGGACTGAATTGCCATGTAGCAAGTACTCTGTTTATGGAAATGTTGCAATACTCTGTCAGGTAGCTCGCTCTCTGTATATGGACATTTGGACTTGTCTGCCATGTAGCTAGCTCTCTGTGCATGGATATGTTGGACTGATCAGGCATTTAGGTAGTTCTCTGTATATTAACATATTGGACTTGTCTGCCATGTAGCTAGCTCACTGTACATGGACATGTTGGACTCATCAGCCATGGATCCAGCTCTCTGTGTATTAACATGTTGGACTCATCCGCCATTTAGCTTGTACTCTATATATGGACATGTTGGAATACTCTGCCATGTAGCTAGCTCCAAGAATATGGACATATTGGACTCATCTGCCATGTAGCTAGATCTCTGTATATGGAAATGTTGCACTGCTCTGCCAAATAGCTAGCTCTCTGTATATGGACATTTTGGACCTGTCTTCCATGTAGCTAGCTCTCTTCATGGATATGTTGGATTGATCTGCCTTGTAGGTAGCTATCTGTATATGAACATTTTGGGTTTGTCTGCCATATAGCTAGCTCTCTGGATATGGACATGTTGGACTTATCTGTCATGTAGCTAGAACTGTGTATGTGGAAATACTACTCTGCCATGTAGCTAGCTCTCTCAATATGGACATTTTGGATTCGTCTTCCATGTAGTTAGGATTCTGTGCATGGATATTTTGGACTGATATGTCATGTAGGTAGCTATTTGAATATGAACAAATTGGGCTTTTCTGCCATATAGCTAGCTCTCAGTACATGTAAATGTTGAACTCATTAGCCATGAAGCCAGCTCAATCTGTATGAACATGTTTGATTGATCTGCCTTATATCTATTTCTCTAAATATACACATCTTGGACTCATCTGCCATGTAGATAACTATCAGTATATGGACATGTTGGACTCGTCTGCCTTATACCTAGTACTCTGTTTATGGACATGTTGGACTACTCTGCCATTTAGCTAGCTGTCAATATATGGACATGTTGGACTCATCTGCCATGTAGCTAGAATTCTGTATATGGAAATGTTGCATTACTCTTCCATGTAGCTAGCTCTCTGTGCATGGATATGTTGGACTGATCTGCCATGTAGGTAGATCTTTGTATATAAACATATTGGACCTCTCTGCCATGTAGCGAGTTCTCTGTATATGGACATGTTGAACTCATCAGCCATGTAGTCAGCTCTCTCTGTATAAACATGATGGACTCATCTGTCTTGCAACTAGTCCTCTATATATACACATGTTGGACTTATCTGCCATGTAGTTAACACTCAGTATATGGGCATGTTGAACTTATTTAACATGGAACTATTACACTGTATATCGACATGTTAGACTACTCTGCCATGTAGCTAGCTCTCAGTATATGGACAATTTGAACTTATCTGCCATGTAGCTAGAACTCTGTATATGAAAATAATGGACTTTTCTGCCATGTAGCTAGCTCTCTGTATATGGGCATTTTGGACTCATCTGCCATGTAGCTATAACTCTGTCTATGGAAGTGTTGCAGTATTCTGGCATGTAGCTAGCTCTCCGTATATGGACATTTTTAACTTGTCTGCCACGTAGCTAGCTCTCTGTATATGAACATTCTGGACTCATCAGACATGTAGCCATCTCTCTCTGTATGAACATGTTGGACTCATCTGCCTTGCAGCTAGTCCTCTATATATACACATACTGGACTCATCTAGCATGTAGCTAACTCTCAGTATATGAACATGTTGTACTCATCTCCCATGTAGCTAGTACTCTATAGATGGGCATGTTGGACTTCACTGCCATGTAGCTAACTCTCAGTAAATGGACACTTTCAACTCATCTGCCATATAGCTAGAACTCTATATATGGAATTGTTGCACTACACTGCCATGTAACTAGCTCTCAGTATATGGACATTTTAGACTTGTCT
>NW_006408877.1:2194895-2199694 GCF_000296735.1 Chrysochloris asiatica
GAACTCTGTTTAGAGAAATGATGCACTGCTCTACCATGTAGCTACCTCTCTGTAAATGGATAAGTTACATTGATCTTGCATGCAAGTAGCTCTCTGCATATGAACATATTTTACTTTACTGCCATGTAGCTAGCTCTTTCTATATGGACATGTTGGACTCATCAGCCATTTTGCCAGGTCTATCTGTATGAACATGTTGGAATCACCTGCTTTGTACCTAGTCCTCTATATATACACATGTTGGACGCATCTGCCATGTAGTTAACTCTCAGTATATGGACATGTTGGACTCTTCTGATATGTAGCCAGCTCTCTGTGTATGAACATGTTGTACTCATCTGCCTTGTAGCTAGTCCTCTATATATACACATGTTGGACTCATCAGCCATGTAGCCAGCTCTCTATGAATGAACATGTCGGACTCATCTGCCTTTTAGCTAGTCCTCTATATATACAAATGTTGGACTCCTCTGACATGAAGCTAGCTCTCAGTATATGGACATGTTGCACGTATCTACAATGTAGCTAGTACTCTGCATATGGACATGTTGGACTCCCCTGCCATGTAACTAGCTCTCTGTGCATGGATATGTTTGTCTGATCTGCCAGGTAGGTAGCTCTCTGTATATGAACATATTGGACTTGTCTGCCATGTAACTATGTCTCTGTGTATGGATATGTTGGACTCATCAGCCATGGAGTCAGCCCTATGTATGAACATGTTGGACTCATGTGCCTTGTAGCTAGTCCCCTATATATACACATGTTGGACTCATCTGTCATGTAGCTAACTCTCATTAAATGGACATATTGGACTCATCTGCCATTTAGCTAGTACTCTGTATGTGGACATGTAGGACTAGTCTGCCATGTAGCTACCTCTCAGTATATGGACACGTTGGACTCATTTGACATGTAGTTAGAACTCTGTATATGGACATATTGGAATCCCCTGCCATGTAACTAGCTCTCGGTGCATGGATATGTTTGACTGATCTGCCAGGAAGGTAGCTCTCTGTATATGAACATATTGTTCTTGCCTGCCATGTGGCTAGCTCTCTGTATATGGACATGTTGGACTCATCAGCCATTTTGCCAGCTCTATCTGTATGAACATGTTGGACTCACCTGCCTTGTACCTAGTCCACTATATATACACATGTTGGCTCATCTGGCATGTAGCTAACTCTCAATATATGGACATGTTGGACTCATCAGCCATGTGGCCAGCTCTCTGTGTATGAACATGTTGGAATCATCTTCCTTGTAGCTATTCCACTATATATACACACGTTAGACTTATCTGTCATGTAGCTAACTCTCAGTATATGGAAATGGTGATCTCATCTGCCATGTAGCTAGTAGTGTATATATGGACATGATGGACTACTCTGCCATGTAGCTAGCTCTCAGTATATAGACACGTTGGACTCATCTGCCATGTAGCTGGAAATGTCTATATGTAAATGAAGCACTACTCTGCCATGTACCTAGTTCTCAGTATATGGACATTTCGGACTCCCCTGCCATGTAACTAGCTCTCTGTGCATGCATATGCTGGACTGATCTGAAATGTAGGTAGCTCTCTGTATATGAACATATTGGTCTTGTCTGACATATATCTAGCTCTCTGTATATGCACATGTTGGACTTATCAGCCATGCAGCCAGCTCTCTCTGTATGAAAATGTTGGACTCATCTGCCTTGTAGATATTCCTCTATATAAACACATGTTGGACTCATCACCCATGTAGCCAGCTCTCTCTGTATGAACCTGTTGGACTTATTTGCATTGTAGCTAGTCCTCTATATTTACACATGTTTGAGTCATCTGCCATGTAGCTAATTCTCATTATGTGGACATATAAGACTCATCTGCCATGTAGCTAGAACTCTATATATGGAAATGTTGCACTACACTGCCATGTATATGGACATTTTGCACTCATCTACATATTGGACTCATCTGCCATGTAGGTTACTCTCAGTATATGGACATGTTGGACTTATCAGCCATGTATCTAGTACTCTGTATATGGACATGTTTGACTACTCTACCATGTAGCTCGCTCACCTTAATAACCATAATACCTATCATCTTGTTAGTATTGCCTGCCTGTGAGGCAGCCTTTGGCCTCTCACATCTCATTATAATCTCCAACACCTGTGTCCTAGACTACGTCAAAACCTTAATCTACTTCAATGCTAAAAATTATTATCCCAACTATCATACTGTTACCCTTAACATGATATTCAAAAAAGAATATAATCTGAATCAATGTAACCTCTTATAGCTTCCTACTTAACCGAATTGCTCTATCACTACTTAGCCAAACCATAGACTTAAGCCTTAACACATCCCTACTCTTCTCTTCAGACTCCTTATCCACCCCTTTACTAATATTAACCACCTGACTTCTACCACTAATACTGATAGCAAGTCACTTTCATCTAAATACAGAATCTGAACTCCGAAAAAAAACCTACATCTCTATGCTTATTACCTTACAAATTTTCCTAATCATAACATTTACAGCTTCTGAAGTAATTATGTTCTACATTCTATTTGAAGTTACCCTAGTCCCAACCCTTATTCTCATTACTCGATGAGGTAACCAAACCGAACGTCTTAATGCCAGCCTGTACTTTCTACTTTATACACTAGTGGATCAATTCCATTATTAGTGGCTCTTATTTTATTCCAAAATATCCTAGGCTCCCTATACATTTTTTAATCCAATTTATTGCTCAACCCGTATCCTTTTCTATCTCTTCTAATTTCCTATGACTAGCCTGTATACTAGCACTTATAGTAAAAATACCATTATACGGTCTCCACAAATGATTACCTAAAGCACACGTAGAAGCCCCCATTGCCAGTTCTATAGTCCTTGCCATTATCCTTCTTAAACTAGGCGGCTACAGCATAATATGAATTACAATCATAATAGATCTTTTAAATTACTCAATAGCATTTCCTTTTATAATACTATCCCTGTGAGGGATAGTAATAACTAGCCTCATCTGCTTGCATCAAACTGACCTAAAATCCTTAATCGCTTACTAATCAGTAAGTCATATAGCACTAGTAATTGTAGCCATCCTCATTCAAACCCCATGAGGATTTATAGGCACAACAACCCTCATAATTGCTCACAGTTTAACATCCTCTATAATATTCTGCTTAGCCAATACCAACTATGAACGTATTCACAGACGAACTATAATACTAGCTCGAGTCTTACAATCAATTCTCCTATTAATAGCCCTATGATGAGTTACCGCCTCCTTAATAAATCTGGCCTTACCCCCATCAATCAATTTTATTGGGGAACTATTCATTAACTTAACTACATTCTCTTGATCAAAATTATGCCTCTTACTAATAGGATTAAATTTACTAATCACAGCCCTCTGCTCCCTATACATACTCATTACAACCCAACGAGGTAAAACCTCATTCCATATTAACTCAATTAAACACACCGTCACTCGAGAACATACCCTAATACATTGCATATCTCTCCCCTAATCCTATTGTCTATTAACCCAAAGATCATCCTAGGCACTATATACTGTAAATATAGTTTAAACAAAACATTAGATTGTGAATCTAATAATAGAAATTTATATCTTGTTATTTACCAAGGAAAGAACTAAGAACTGCTAACTCTTTATTCCATGTCTTAAAAACATGGCTTCCTTGACATTTAAAGGATAGTAGTAATCCATTGGTCTTAGGAACCAAAAAATTGGTGCAACTCCAAATAAAAGTAATTAACCTTATCCCTATATTTACCTTAATAATATGTGTTACCCTAATCATTCCTACTATTATATCCATTATACTTATATACCAAACTAAACTTTACCCTCATTACATTAAGACAGCAATTTCGTATGCATTTGCTATCAGTATAATTCCAGCCCTAATATTCATTAATACAAACAAAGAAATTATAACCTCCAACTGACACTGAGTTACAGTTAATTCCATAAAGATTATACTCAGCTTTAAACTAGATTACTTCTCCCTAATCTTCATCCCAGTTGCGCTATTCGTAACCGGATCCATTATAGAATTCTCCCTTTGATACATAGAAGCAGACCCTAATATCAACCGATTCTTCAAATATCTACTAACATTTTTAATTACTATAATTATCCTAGTCACAGCTAATAACATATTTCAATTATTTATTGGTTGAGAAGGAGTAGGAATTATATCATTTCTTCTAATTGGATGAAGATATGCACAAACAGACCCTAACACCGCAGCTCTCCAAGCCATCCTGTATAAACGTATTGGAGATATTGGATTTATTTTAGCTATAGCATGATTCTTTATCCACTCAAACTCATGAGATCTTCAACAAATTATAATGACTACCCTAGAAGCAAATATTTTACCCCTACTAGGTCTTCTGCTAACTGCAACAGGAATATCAGCTCAATTCGGCCCCCATCCCTGACTCCCCTCAGCAATGGAAGGCCCCACACCAGTCTCAGCCCTACTACATTCCAGCACAATAGTTGTAGCTGGGATCTTTCTATTAGTATATTTCCACTGACTCCTAAAGAATAATAGCACCATTCTAACACTTATACTCTGCCTAGGTGCCCTAACAACCTTATTCACAGATATTTGTGCACTTACACAAAATGATATAAAAAATATATATATATATTGCTTTCTCCAAATCCAGTCAATTAGGATTAATATACAGAGTTCTAGCAACGTGGTAGATGAGTCCAACGTGTCCATATACTGAGAGCTAGCTACATGGCAGAGTAGTCCA
>NW_006408877.1:2199794-2204713 GCF_000296735.1 Chrysochloris asiatica
AAATCCAGTCAATTAGGATTAATATACAGAGTTCTAGCTACGTGGTAGATGAGTCCAACGTGTCCATATACTGAGAGCTAGCTACATGGCAGAGTAGTCCAACATGTCCTTAAACAGAGTACTAGTTACATGACAGATGACTCCAACATGTCCATATACTGAGAGCTAGCTACATGGCAGATAAGTCCAACATGTGTATATATATATATGACTAGCTACAAGGCTGATGAGTCCAAAATGTTGATACACAGAGATCTGGGTACATGGCTGATGAGTCCAACGTGTCAATATGCTGAAAATTAGCTACATGGCTGAGTAGTCCAAGATGTCCATATAAAGAGAGCTAGCTACATGGCAGACAAGTCCAAAATGTCCACATACAGAGAGCTAGCTACATGACAGAATATTGCAACATTTGCTTATACACAGTTCTAGCTACATGACAGATAATTCCAACTTGTCCATATACTGAGAGCTAGCTACATGACATAGTAGTCAAACATGTCGATATACAGAGTAATAGCTACAAGGTAGATAAGTCCAATATGTCCATGTATTGAGTGTTAACTACATGACAGATAAGTCCAACACGTGTATATATAGAGGACTAGATACAAGGCAGATGAGTCCAACATGTTCATACAGAGAGAGCTGGCTACATGGCTGATGAGCCAAACATGTCCATATACAGAGTTCTATCTACATGGCAAATGAGTCCAAATTGTCCATATACTGAGAGTTTGTTTCATGGCAGATGAGTCCAACATGTGTATATACATATATAGGATTGGCTACAAGGCTCATGTGTTCAACATTTTCATACACAAAGAGCTGGCTACATGACTGATGAGTCCAACATGTCCATATACAGAGAGCTAGGAACATGGCAGACGAGTCCAAAATGTTCATATACTGAGAGTTAGCTACATGGCAGGGAAGTGCAAGTCCATATACAGAGTTCTAGCTATATGGCAGATGAGTTGAACATGTCCATATACTGAGAGCTAGTTACATGGCAGTGTAGTACAAGTTGTCAATGTATATTGTACTAAATACATGGCAGATGCTTCCAACATGTCCATATACTGAGAGATAGCTACATGGCAGATGAGTACAACATGTGTATATATAGAGAGCTACCTACAAGGCAGATAAGTCCAACATGTTCATACACAGAGAGCTGGCTACAGAGGTGATGAGTCCAACACGTCCATATAAAGACAGCTGCCTATGTGGCAGACAAGTCTAATATGTTCACATATAAAGAGATACCTACATTGTTGATTAGTCCAAAATATCCATGCAGAGAGAGCTAGCTACAAGGCAGATGAGTCCAAAATGTGCATATATAGAGGACTAGATACAAGGCAGATGACACCAAAATGTTCATACAGAGAGAGATGGATACATGGCTGTTGAGTCCAACATGTCCATATACAGAGAGCTAGATACATGGCAGACATGTTCAATGTGTTCATATAGAGAGAGCTACCTACATGATAGATCAGTCAAACATATCCATGCACAGAGAGCTAGCTACATGGCCGAGGAATCAAAAATATCCTTATACAGAGAGCTAGCTACATGGCAGTGTAGTGCAACATTTCCATATACAGTGTTCTAGCTACATGGCAGATGATTTCAACGTGTCCATATACTGAGAGTTAGCTACAATGCAGAGTAGTCCAACATTTCCATATACAGAGTACTAGCTACATGGCAGATGAGTCAAACATTTCCATATACTGAGAGTTAGGTACATGGCAGATGATTCCAACATGTGTGTATATAGAGGACTAGCTACAAGGCAGAGGAGTCCAACATGTTCATACAGAGAGAGCTATCCTCATGGCTTATTAGTCCAGCATGTCCATATCTGCGAGTTAGCTACATGGCAGATGAGTCCAACATGTCTATATAGAGAGGACTAACTACCAGGCAAATGAGTCCAACATGTTCATACAGAGAGAGCTGGCTACATGGTTGATGAGTCCACCATGTACATGTACAGAGAGCTAGCAACATGGCAGACAAGTCCAATAAGATCATATGCAGAGAGCTACCTACATGGAAAATCAGTCCAACATATCCATGAACACAGAGGTAGCTAAATGGCAGATGAGGCCAACATGTCCATATAGAGAGCTAGTTTTATGGCAGATGAGTCCAACATGTGCATATACTGAGACATAGCTTCATGCCAGAATAGTCCAACATGTCCATATACAGAGTACTTGCTACATGGAAAATGAGTCCAACAGTCCAAATACTGAGAGATAGCAACATGGCAGATGAGTACAACATTTGTATATACAGAGGGCTAGCTAAAAAGCATATTAGTCCAACTTGTTGATACACAGAGGGCTGGCTATATGGCTGTGATGAGTCCAACATGTCCACATCCAGAGAGATCGCTACATGGCAGACAAGTCCAATATGTTCATATACTGAGAGCTACCTACATGATAGATCGGTCCAACATATCCATGCACAGAGAGCTAGATACATTGCAGACTTGTCCAAAATGTCCATATACAGATAGCTTGCTACATGACAGAATAACACAACAGTTCTATATACAGAGTTCTAGCTACATAGAAGATGAGTCCAATGTGTCCATATACTGAGAGCTAGCTACATGGCTGAGTAGTCCAACATGTCCATATACAGAGAGTTAGCTATATAGCAGAATAGTGCAACATTTCCATATACACAGTTCTAACTACATGGCAGATTAGTACAATGAGTCCATATACTGAGATCTAGCGACATGGCAGGGTAGTCCAACATGTCGATATACAGTGTAATAGCTACATGGTAGATGAGCCCAACATGTCCATATACTGAGTGTTAACAACAAGGCAGATTAGTCCAACATGTGTTTATATAGAGGACTAGCGATAAGGCAGATGAATACAACATGTTCATAAAGAGAGAGCTGGCTACAAGGCTGATGAGTCCAACATGTCCATATACAGAGTTCTAGATACATGGCAGATTAGTTCAACAGGCCTTACACAGAAAGCTAGCTACATGGCAGAAAAAATCCATTATGTTCATATACAGAGAGATACCTATAACACAGATCAGTCCAACATATCCATGCACAGTTAGCTAGCTACAAGGCAGATGAGTCCAAAATGTCCATATACAGAGAGCTAGGTACATGGCAGAGTAGTGCAACATTTCCATATGCAGAGTTCTAGCTACATGGCAGATGAGTCTAACGTGTTCATATACTGAGAGTTATCTACATGGCGGAGTTGTCCAACATGTCCTTATTCAGAGTACTAGCTACATTTCAGATGAGTCCAACATGTCCATATACTGAGAGTTACCTACATGGCAGATGAGTCCAACATGTGTATATACAGAGGACTAGCTACAAGGTAGGTGAGTCCAACATGTTCATACAGAGAGAGCAGGCTACATGGCTGATGAGTCCAGCATGTCCATATACAGAGAGCCAGCTGCATGATAGACAAGTCCAATATGTTAATAAACAGGGCACTTCCTACATGGCAGATCAGTCAAACATATACATGCGCAGAGAGCTAGCTACATGGCTGACGAGTCCAACATGTCCATATAATGTGAGCTAGCTACATGGCAGCATAGTGCAACAATTCTATATACAGAGTTCTAGCTATATGGCAGATGAGTCGAACTTGTCCATTTACTGAGAGTAAGCTACATGGCATAGAAGTCCAACATGTCCATATATAGAGTACTGGCTACATGGGAGATGAGTCCAACATGTTCATATACTGAGAGATAACAACATGGCTGATTAGTCCAACATATCCATGCACAGTGAGCTAGCTACATGGCAGATGAGTCCAATATATGTATATATACAGGACTCGATACAAGGCAGATGAGTCCAACATGTTCTTACAGAGAGATGGATACATGGCTGTTGAGTCCACATGTCCACATACAGAGACCTAGCTACGTGTGAGAAAAGTGCTATATGTTCACATACAGAGAGTTATCTACATGGAAGATCAGTCCATCATATCCATGTACAGAGAGCTGGCTACATGTCAGATGAGTCAAAAATGTCCTTATACAGTGTACAAACTACATAACAGACAAGTCCAATATGTTCATATACAGAGATGTACCTACATGGCAGATCAGTCCAACATATTCATGCACAGAGAGCTAGCTACATGGAGAACGAGTCCAAAATATCCATATACAGAGAGATAGCTAAATGTCAGAGTGAGTACAATATTTCCATATACAGATTTCTAGCTACATGGCTCATGAGTCCAATGTGCCCATATACTAAGAGCTAGCTATATGGCAGAGTAGTCCAACATGTTCATATACAGAGTACTAGCTACTTGGGGGATGAGTGCAACATGTCCATATACTGAGAGTTAGCTACATGACAGGTGAGTCCAATATGTGTATATATAGAAGAATAGCTACAAGGCAGAGCAGTCAAAAATGTTTATACAGATAGAGATGGATACATGGCTGTTGAGTCCAAATATCTATATACAGAGAGCTAGATACATGGCAGACAAGTCCAATATGTTCTTATACAGAGAGCTACCTACATGGCCGATCAGTCCAACATATCCATGCACAGAGAACTATCTACATGGCAGACAAGTGCAAAATGTCCATATACAGAGAGCTAGATACAAGGCAGATTAGTGAAACATTTCCATATAGAGAGTTCTAGCTACATGGCAAATGAGACCAACGTGTCCATATATTGAGACCTAGCTACATGGCAGAGTATTCAAAAATGTCCATATTCTGAGTACTAGCTACACGGCAGATGAGTCCAACATGTCCATATACTGAGAGTTAGCAACATGGCAGATGAGTCCAACATGTGTATAATTGCAGGGCTAGCTACAAGGCACATGAGTCCAACATGTTTATAGAGAGAGATCTGG
>NW_006408877.1:2205455-2208458 GCF_000296735.1 Chrysochloris asiatica
AGCATGTGTATATTTAGAGGGATAGCAACAAGGCAGATGAGTCCAACATGTTCATACACAGAGAGCTATCTACATGGCTGATGAGACCACCATGTCCTTATACAGAGAGCTAGCTACATGGCAGACATGTCCAATATATTCATATACAGAGAGCAAACTATATGGCAGATCCGTCCACCATATTCATGCACAAAAAGCTAGCTACATGGCAGATGAGTCCAATGTGTCCATATACAGAGAGCTAGCTACTTGGCAGTGTAGTACAACATTTTCATATACAGAGTTCTAGCTACATCGCAAATGAGTCCAACGTATCATTATTCTGATAGCTAGCTACATGGCAGAGTAGTGCAACATGTCCATATACAGAGTACTAGCTACATGACAGATGAGTCCAACATGTCCGTATACAGAGAGTTAGCTACATGGCAGATGAGTCCAACATGTCCGTATACTGAGAGTTAGCTACATGGCAGATGAGTCCAACATGTATATATATAAAGGACTAGCTTCAAGGCAGATGAGTCCAACATGTTCATGCAGAGAGAGCTGGCTTCATGGCTGATGAGTCCAACATGTCCATGTACAGAGTGCTAGCTACATGGTAGACATGTCCAATATATTCATATGCAGAGAGCTACATCCATATTAGCAGATACGTCCAATATATCCATGATCAGAGAGCTAGCTCCATGGCATATGAATCCAAAATGTCCATATACAGAGAACTAGCTACACGACAGAGTAGTGCAACATTTCAATATACAGAGTTCTAGCAACATGGCAGATGAGTTCATTGCCTCCATATACTGAGAGCTAGCTACATGGCAGATTAGTCCAACATGTCCTTATACAGAGTACTAGCTACATGGTAGATAAGTCCAACATGTGTATATTTAGAGGGCTACCTTCAAGGCAAATGAGTCCAACATGTTCATACACAGAGAGCAGGTTACATGAATGATGAATCCAACATCTTCCATATACAGAGAGCTAGCAACATGGCAGACAATCCAATATGTTCATATATAGAGAGCTACCAAAATGCAGATCAGTACTACATACCCATGCACAGAGAGCTAGCTACAATGCAGATGAGTCCAACATGTCCATGTACAGAGTGCTAGCTACATGGTAGACATGTCCAATATATTCATATGCAGAGAGCTACATCCCTATTAGCAGATACGTCGACTATATCCATGAACAGAGAGCTAGCTCCATGGCATATGAATCCAAAATGTCCATATACAGAGAACTAGCTACATGACAGAGTAGTGCAACATTTCAATATACAGAGTTCTAGCAACATGGCAGATGAGTTCATCGTGTCCATATACTGAGAGCTAGCTACATGGCAGATAAGTCCAACATGTGTATATTTAGAGGGCTACCTTCAAGGCAAATGAGTCCAATATGTTCATACACAGAGAGCAGGCTACATGAATGATGAATCCAACATGTCCATATACAGAGAGATAGCTACATGGCAGACAATCCAATATGTTCATATATAGAGAGCTACCAAAATGCAGATCAGTACTACATATCCATTCACAGAGAGCTAGCTACATGGCAGATGAGTCCAACATCTTTAAATATAGAAGACAACTTACAAGCAGATGACTTCAACATGCAACTTACAAGCAGATGACTTCAACATATTCTTCCAGAGAGAGCTGGATACATGGCTGATGAGTCCAACATGTCCATATACTGAGAGCTAGCTACATGACAGACAAGTCCATTATGTGTATATAGAGATATCTGTCTACCTGGCAAATCAGTCCAACATATCCAAGCACAGTGAGCTAGATAAATGGCAGTCGAGTCGAAAATGTCCATATACAGAGAGATAGCTATATGGCAGAGTAGTGCAACACTTCCATATACAGAGTTCTAGCTACATGGCAGAGTAGTCCAACATGTCCGTATACTGAGAGTTAGCTACAAAATGCATATGAGTCCAACATGTGTATATACAGAAGACGTGCTATAAGGTAGATGAGTCCAACATGTGTATATTTAGAGGGCTATCTTCAAGGCAGATGAGTCCAACATGTTCGTATAGAGAGCTGGCTATTTGGCTGATGAATCCAACATGTCCATATATAAAGAGCTAGCTACAATGCAGACAAGTCCAATATGTTCATATACAGACAGCTACCTACATGGCAGATCATTCCAACATATCCATGCAAAGAGAGTTAACTATATGTCAGACCTGTCCAAAATGTCCATATACAGAGAACTAGCTACATGGCAGAGTGGTGCAACATTTCCATATACAGAGTTCTAGCTACATGGCAGAAGAGTCCAATACGTCCATATAAAGAGAGCTAGCTACATGGCCGACAATCCACTATGTTCATATATAGAGAGCTACCAACATGCAGATCAGTACTACATATCCATTCACAGAGAGCTAGCTACATGGCAGATAAGTCCAACTTGTCCATATACTGAGAATTAGCAACTTGGCAGAGGAGTCCAACATGTGTATATTTAGAGGAATAGCTACAAGGCAGATGAGTCCAACATGTCCATATACTGACAATTAGCTATCCATACACAGAGAGCTAGCTACATGGCAGATGAGTCCACAATGTACATATACAGACAGCTAGCTACATTTCAGAGTAGTACAACTTTTACATATACAGAGTTCTAGCTACATGGCAGATGAGTCCAAGGTGTCCATAAAATGAGAGCTAGCTACATGGTTGAGTAGTCCAACATGCACATACACAGGGTAGTAGCTACAGGGCAGATGAGTCCAACGTGTCCATATACTGAGAGTTATCTACATGGCAGATGAATCCATCATCTTTATATATAGAGTGCTACCTACAAGGCAGATGACTCCAACATGTTCATACAGAGAGAGCTGGATACATGGCTGATGAGACCAAAATGTCCATACACAGAGAGCTAGCTACATGGCAGACAAGTCCAATATGTTCATATACAGAGAACTATTTTCATAGTAGCAGAACAATCTAA
>NW_006408877.1:2210168-2210879 GCF_000296735.1 Chrysochloris asiatica
GATCAGTCCAACATGTACATATACAGAGAGCTAGCTATATGGCAGACAAGTTCAATATGTTCATATTCAGAGAGCTACCTATATGGCAGATCAGTCCAATATATCCTTGCACCGAGAGCTCTCTACATGGCAGATTAGTTAAAAATGTCCACATACAGAGAGCTAGCTACATGGCAGTATAGTGCTACATTTCCATATACAGAGTTCTATATATGGCAGATGAGTCCAACGTGTCCATATACTGAGAGCTATCTTCATGGCAGAGTAGTCCAACATGTCCATATACAGTGTACTAGCTACATGGCAGATGAGTCCAACATGTTTGTACACAGAAAGCTGGATACATGGCTGATGAATCTAACATGTCCATATACAGCGAGCCAGGTACATGGCATAGCAGTCCAATATGTTAATATACATAGAGCTATCTACATGATAGATTAGTCCAACATATCCATGCAAAGAGAGCTAGCTACATGGCAGAGTAGTGCAATATTTACATATACACAGTTATAGCTACATGGCAGATTAATCCAACGTGTGCATACACTGAGAGTTAGCTACATGCCAGAGTAGTCCTACATGTCCATACGACAGTATTATCTTGGCGGAGGCCATGTGGAGGACCCTAAAATGAAGGGCTCATTGTTAAGTAAGGCCACAATGTGTCCCCTCTTGGTGGCACAGGGCCCCAGGAGAGATCTCATGTGG
>NW_006408878.1:0-3072 GCF_000296735.1 Chrysochloris asiatica
AGCTCTTCCCCAGTCACATTTTGAGTGCCTTCCAACCTGAGCGGCTCATTTTCCAGCACTGTATCTGACAGTGTTTCTCTGCTATTCATAAGGTTTTCAGTGACTAAATATTCAGAAGTAGTTCGCCACTCCTTCTTCCTAGTCTGTGTTTGTCTGGAAGCTCATCTGAAACCTGTCCACCTTGGGTGACCCTGCTGCTATTTAAAACACTAGAGTTATAGCTTTTGGAATCACAGCAACTCACAAGCCACCAAAGTACGACAAACTGATAGATGAGTCGTGGGGCTGCCACAATAGGCTCAAACAAAGCTGTGATTGTGGGAATCATGTGGGACCAGGTAGTGTTTTGGTAGCGTAGTAGTTACAAATTGGGCTGTGAACCGCAAGGTCAGCGGTTCGAAACTACCAGCTGTTCCTCAGGAGAAAGATGAGGCTTTCTGCTCCCTTAAAGATTTAGAGCCTTGGAAACCCTGTCCAGGGTCTCTATGAGTCGGAACCAACTCCACGGCACATAATCATCCAACCAACCAGTGTTTTGTTATGTTGCTCATAGGGTTGCTATGAGTCAGTACCTCCTCAAGGACACTTAAGAACAACAAACACTTATAATTAATTTTAGAGAGCCTCATGGAGGTAGACATATTTCTAAATTCATATCATGAGTGCCTATATATATGCATTTTGAAAGTATACTAGTGACTTATACCTTATGAGATGTGAAAATATTATGGAAACATATAGAATAAGTTTTATCCTTGCCAACCAGTCTATTGGGTATAAGAGGGCTGTGTTAGTACCCGGCTAGTTCACCTCAATTCAGTGCCTTTCCCCTGGAAACTGTGTGTTCAATAAATCAAAGAAATAGCAGTTATGAGTTTCAAAACAAAGTTAAGATTGAAGATGAGATCTTTCCCTGGCATCTTGGCACTGAGCAACAACAAAATTACACTTTGAAAGCTAAAATTAATGAAAGAAAAATGGAACAAAGTAAAAGAACAACTATTTTTAGGAAGACCCATCAGCGTTCTTTGCCCTAATATGTTGTTGTTGTTAAGTGCTATTGAGTTAGTCTCAACTCATAGCAATCACGCACAGGGCTTCCAAGGAGCAGCTGATGAGTTTGAACCACTAATCTTATAGTTCCAACTGACCCTGTGATCCAGTTCTTTAACCCATAGTACCACACCCTAATAGATCACTTTATCCCACAATACCATGCCCTAATATAGAACTCAAGACAGAGAGTCTAGTGGGCCTCTTGGAAAGAGTTACTAGGAAAGCAAAGGCTATGCCTCAAGGACAGGCGGTCTCTTTTAGTTCTCTACTATAAGGAGCCCTGGGAGCACAGTGGCGTGTGACTTTTGAAAGCAAAAGGTATAAACCTTATGAGATGTGAAAATATTATAGAAACAGATAGAACAAGTTTTACCCTTGCCAACCAGTCTATTGGGTACAAGAGGCTGTGTTAGTCCCTGGCTAGTTGACCTCAATTCAGTGACTTTTCCTTGGAAACTGTATGTTCAATAAATCAAAGAAATAGCATTTATGAATTCCCAAACAAAGTTAAGATTGAAGATGAGTTCAGCAGTTTGAATCTACCAGTTGCTCACTGGGAGAAAGATGAAGCTTTCTGCAGTGAGGCATTCGATTCTTGTAAAGAATTACAGCCTTGGAAACCTTACACAGGGATATTATCTATAAGTCAGAACCGACTCAACAGCACACCAACACCAACACCACCGTACCCCCAGTGCCTAGGACATATACAGTAGGTGCCCAGTAAATTCTCATTGAATGGATTCTCTGTGATGAATGATTTCTAAGATCTATATCTCATCAGCCCCATGAAGACGCCCCCTAGACTGATATGATGGGCTCACTTGAAGCTCTCATGTGGCCCAAGCCCCAACATCCTGAGACAGGGAAACTAGGGGCCTCTTGGAGGGTGAAAGCATTATTCCTAAGATTATTTTATTGTCTTTTTACTGTAAACAGACCACCAATGTAGTCTCTGTATTTTACTTTCTTGTACAGTCTATTTATTATAGAGAATACGTATTCCAGAATATATAATTGTGCTTATGAGGAACCTGTACATAGAGGCAGTTGTTCAAACAAAACAAGGGAACATCAAATGGTTTAAAATTAGCAAAGGTGTGTGCCAGGTTTGTATTCTTTCACCATAGTTATTCAATCTGTATGCTGAACAAATAATCCGAGGAATTGGATTATATGAAGAAAAACATGGCATCAGAATTAGAGGAAGTCTTATTAACAACCTGCATTATGCAGATGATACAACCTTGCTTGCTGAAAGTGAAGAGATTTTAAGTACTTACTGATAAAGATCAAAGACCAGCCTTCAGAATGGGTTGCACCTTAATGTAAATAAAGCAAAAATCCTTACCACTGGACCAATAAACAACATCCATATAAATGGAGAAAAGTTGAAGCTATCAAAGACTTCATTTTGCTCAGATCAACCATCAACTCTCATGGAAACAACTATCAAGAAATCAAACGATGTATTGCATTGGGCAAATCTGCTACACAATAACTTTTTAAAGTGTTGAAGAGCAAAGATGGCAGTTTGAGGACTGAGATGCACCTGACCCAAGCCATGGTATTTTCAATAACCTCATATGCATGCGAAAGCTGGACATTGAATAATGAAGACCGAGGGAGAATTGATACATTTGATTTATGGTGTTGGAGTAGGCTATTAAAAGAACCATGAACTTCCAAAAGAGCAAATAGATCTGTGTTGGAAGAAGTGCAGACAGAGCACTCCTTGAAAGCCAGGATGGCCAGACTTTGTCTCTCATACTTTGGACATATTGTCAGGAGGTGCAAGTTCCTGGAGGATATCATGCTTAGTAAAGTGGTATAAAGAGACCTCCTGTCCTTGAGGCATAGCCTTTGCTTTCCTAGTAACTCTTTCCAAGAGGCCCACTAGACTCCCTGTCTTGAGTTCTATATTAGGGCATGGTATAAGGAGCTCTGGTAGCGTAGTGGTTACGAATCGGGCTGTGAACCACAAAGTCAGCAGTTCAAAACTACCAGTGGTTCTGC
>NW_006408878.1:4104-9764 GCF_000296735.1 Chrysochloris asiatica
TCTTCCTCTTTTTCTCCGACCCTCCATCTTACCAAGCATGATATCCTTCTCCAACAACTGTTCCCTCCTGACAATAAGTACAAAGTATGAGAGACGAAGTTTGGCCATCTTGGCCTCTAAGGAACACTCTGGCTGCACTTTTTCCAAAACAGATCTATTGGTTCTTTTGGCAGCCCATGGCACTTTTAACGACTTGAAGAGACCCTATATATGGTTTCCAAGGTGAGTTTGAAGCACCAACCTTGCAGTTCAAACCGATCTTGCAGTCAAGCACTTATCCTACAGCACCACAACAGGACTCCTCCTAAATGGGTTGTTGTTGTTAAGTGCCATAGAGTCAGTTCTGAATCATAACAACCCTGTATAGACTTTCTGAGGAGCAGCTGGTGAGTTTGAACCACTGAACTTATGCTTCACAATCCAGCGCTGACCCCACAGCACCACACCAGGAGTCCAGTTCCTGAAATCCCTGCATATCCTATAAATAAACATAATACTTTTTCTTCACCCAAAACTTTTTAAAACCCTGGCAAAGCCTCTGTTGGGGAAAAGGGGGTTAACTGTTGTGTGGAGCACTCCCCATCTCCAAGCTTCTTTCCTATAATAAACCTTCGTTATGTGGAAACCCTGCCTCACCTAACCATTCCTAATCAGTAGAAGACAAGACTCTTCTCTTGTATGGCTGAGATGTGGCTAGTATTATATGATCCCATGCTCTACCAGAAGGCCTAGGCCCCTGTCCTTGTTAGTCATATGTAGACTCATTGAAGTATTTCAGAGGGAAGTCCAGTTTCTTGGGTATGAACTCTTTCAGTTTTATGTTGAGCCTTCAAAATGTTGAAGGGAGTTCCCAGATTGGTGCCTCTTTAGTTTCTTAGGACTGTTGTTGTCAACTCTGAGGTTGGTGTTGTCCATTAAGCACAGTCAAGTCAGTTCAGTCTCATAGCACTGACTTTCAGGTTCAAACCGACTTTTGCAGTCCAATACATTAACCCACAGCGCCACACTTAGGGCTGCTACAACAAAATTGTACAAGATTTATATAGAGAGAAGCTTATTGCCTTACAGTTATAGAGGCTGGAAGTTCAAGCCAGAATATTGACTCTGTTGATTCCTTCTGGGGGCTCAGAGAGAAACGGTTCCATGCCTCTCTACTAGCATCTGGTAGTTCCAGATTTTCAGTGCTACAATGTGACTTTCCTTTCTCTATCTCTATATATCTTCTCCTCTTTTATAAATCATACAGAGTTGGGACTCACTCACTCAATTTAGGTACGACATCATGTTAACTTAACAGATAACATCTTCAAAGTGTCTTTGTAAGCAAAGTTATGCTCCCTGCCATCTGAAGTTAGACTTCAACATTATCAATTTAATTCCTAACTGTGTCACTTCATGCTCATGACTACAATGTTCCCCTTAGCCTCCCACCTCCATCTCAAAGCAAGAGATTAGAATCATTGGTGCTGAGACAAATATGGTGGGTTGGAACAGTATTGAACTCTGAGGTAAATTTGACTTCTAAGTAAGTGTGCAACAAAAATTCACTTGAGGGAATTTACCTCCAAGGAGCTAAAAGCCTGACTTTTCAATGACTCATTTGTATTGCCTGAGGAAGAAATTAAATACAATTGAAATAGCATATTGTGGGGCGGGTGATGAAGCATGCTTTCAATTACTACAAACACCAATTTGAATCTCCTGAGGCATAAAACCAAGCCTAAAGCTGGGTTCTTTGAATCAGCCCTGTGCCAAGAGTGTGGGAGGTATAAGGATCTTGGCCCCTCAACCAGAAACCTAAATAGTTGGCAACTGAGAGATAGCCACACACCACAGCTGTCCTGGAATGAGATGAGCAACCTCCTCTTCATCAAATTCTCCCTTTACCCTCTTACTCCGACTTAGAACCACCTCCTGTGTGTCCGAGAATTGTGCTCCATGCTCTTCACTGGTTGATTTTTCAGAATTAGATTTTCAAGCTTTTTCTCTGAGACTGAGTGGACTCCAACTTTCCACATTTTGATTAGAATCCCACGTTGGGGGTGTTAACAATTTGCACCAATCTAATTCCAATATTACAGAATCACTTTATAGTGTTTTGTTTTGTTTTTCACCATTAGTTATGCAATTTAAAGTTATAGGAACCTTGAGTCAATTTAGACTTATATTGGACTGAGCTGAACAGCTCCATAGGGATTCCTAGGCTGTAATCTTGACCTGGAGTCCTGGTATGGCGCTGTGGTGTTGTGGGCTAATGTGTAAGACTGCAAAGCCGTTTGAACTGCAAGGTTGGCCATTCAAGCTCACCAGCCGCTCCTCGGAAACCCTATACAGAGTCGCTATGGGTCAGAACTGACTCGACAGCACTTAACGACAGCAATCTTGACCTGGACAGATTGCCAGTTGTTTCTTTTCTCTCTCTAGGCAGTTGATGGTTGATGTACAAAAAAAAACAAAAAACACCTCATTGCCATATAAGTCCAACTCATAGTGTCCCAATAGCATAGAGTTGTTGTTGTTGTTAAATGCCATTGAGTTGGTTCTGACTCATAGCAACCCTGTATAGAGTTTCCGAGGAGCAGTTGGTTAGCTTGAACTGCCAGCCTTGCGGTTCAAACCAACTTTGTAGTCCAGCGTGTTAACCCACAGGACCACTCCAGGACTCCATAGCATAGAATAGAACTGTCCCTTAGGTTTTTAAGACTAAATTTTTAGGAGAGCAAATAACATCATCTTCCTCCTGAGGAGCTGCAGATGACTTTAAACATTAGACCCAATGCTTAACCCACTATACCACAAACATTACTTCAGGAACAGTTACTGTGAAGTGCCTGCTAGTAATTTTCAACTCGTAGCAACCCTGCATAGAGTCTCCTAGGAGCAGCTGGTGAGTTTGAACAAGTGATCCTGCGGATAGCAGTCCAATGGTTATCCGACAGCAGCGAAGTGATCCTGTATATGGTTTCCCAGGAGGGAAATCTTAATAAGAGCAGGAAGTCGCAACGTTCTCTCATGAAGTGGCTGGTGGATTTGAACTGCTGACCTTGTGGCTATCAGTCCAACACATAACCCACAATTGTTGTTGGTAAGTGCAATTGAATCTGTTCTGACTCATAATGACCCCATATAGCATTTCCACGAAGCAGATGATGGGTTTGAACTGCCGACCTTGTGTTTCGCAGTCCTGTGCTGATCCTACAGCATTATATTTGTTGTTGTTAAGTACCAGTGAGTCATTTCTGACTCATAGTGACCCTGTATAGGGTTTCCAAGGAGCAGCTGATGGGTTTCAACTACTGACCTTGTGGTTCTCAGTTGAGTGTTTATCCTCTAGCACCACACTAGGAACCACACTGTGATATGTGGAAACTCACTTAGTTAAAAGGCTGGAGGAGGGGAGAGAGATTGAAGACCTAGAAGAGAGAGCCTGGGGAATCTACAGGGGGTCAGTATTCTGTAAGATCAGTGTTTAGATGTTTTGCTACAAATTTTATGACAAAATGTTTCTTGTCTTCCTTCCCAATTTTGCTACCTCAAGATTTCAGACATTGTTTTTCTAAGCTTTTTTACCACTATTGTTTAAGGTGCCCTCAAGTCAGTATGGATTCGGTGACCTTATGCACAACAGAACAAAACACTGTCCAGTCCGTTCCTGTGTCATTGCTGCTGCCAATCCAGTGACGATCCATTCCATTGGCGGTCTTCCTCTTTTTCTTTGACCCTCCACTCTACTTAGCATGATGACCCTTCTCCAGTGACTGGTTCCCCTTGACAATATGTCCGAAATACGAGAGATGACATCTGGCTATCCTGGCTTCTAAAGAACATTCTCTCTGTACTTTTTCCAACACAGTTGTTTTTCTGGCAATACATGGTATTTTCATATTCTCCTCTGACACCGTAACTCAAATGCATCAATTCTCCTATGGTCTTCTTTATTCTTTTTTTTTACATATACTTTTATTTCTTTTGAGATAAACCTTAGGGACAAAACAAAAAAGACCCCAATTTACTTGGATTCTAGCATACAATGTGAGAGTCAGCCAAGAAAGAGCAAGATTTTGCTCAGATGGACTGCAGGGAAGAGGCACCAAACGGGCAGAGTGTTCTAGAAAAGTGTGGTGAGGCAACCCTGACACACTTTGACTCTCCAGAGTCTGCCCTGAGCTAGCCTTACAGATCTTCTTGTTTTTGGCCTTTTGCTTGCCTAGTTGCGTCAAAGGAGTACCCAGGCAGCTGCCTCCAGGGAGTAGAGCAGCTGCAGCTGGGAGACTGGGCCAAAGGCCAACTACAGGCTGCCAACTCTCCAGGCCCTGCCCACCCTCCCAGCCCACTAGCTCCTCATTCGAAAGTTAAGGGCTGACCTGAACCCTCTCCAAAACTCTATCTGCATCCTCCTAAGTCCTAGGAATGACCTTGTGGTATTGAATTTGGGCAGAAGCACATTTCTACCTTCTACCTTGAGACCAGTCTAGGGCCTTGCGCTCCATGTAGAGCTTCTGAGCCGGGCTTATTAGGGACAGACTGAGGAAACTTGAGAAGAAGAAATTGGCACTGAAGTGCAAATCTGGCTTCTTACAAAGAGATTTATAGCTAGGGAGCTCACTGCCTCTTTGGTGTTTTCAGACAATTCCTGGCTTGACTGAGGAAGAGAACTTTTGTGGAAAATGCCTGTCATTCATGTTCCTGGCATATTTACAAGCATTTTAGGGCACAGATGTAGCTGATTGCTCACTCTGCTAATGCAGACAGGACTTTTGTCAAGACACTTGCTGTGGTGTGTGCCAATTGGCAGTCAAACATGGTAAAGCACAAACAAAGAGCAAAGGGTGATTTGCCCCTGAGCACTGGAGGGAGGGATGAGGTCATGTACTCTCTCCAATCACCTCAGGCTTCACCTCTACAGAGTGTGCCCTTAAGAAAGAAGTCCTTACCCTAGAACCTAAGGTACTGGAGTGCATTAAACGTATCCCAAATAAAGCTGGCTTGATCCTGGTCAATCTGAAGAAGCCAGAATGGGAGCTAAATCAACAGAGAGTTTACTGATTTAACTCTGAAGCACCGACAAAGAGCAAGCTTGTGTTGTTTGCTAGCTGAAGATGCTTCTCTTCCATTGGTCCAAGGGGATATAGGATTCCTTATTCATATCAATAGTGTAGTGGTTATGAATTGGGCTGCGAACCACAAGGTCAGCAGTTTGAAACTACCAGCTGCTCCGCGGGAGAAAGATGAGACTTTCTGCTCCTGTAAGGATTTACAGCCTCGGAAACCCTGTTCAGGGTCGCTATGGGTCGGAACTGACTTGACAGCACTTAACAACAACAACAACAACATTCACATCAAAAAGACCAAAAGTATCCATGATTCTCACCTAGTCCAGCTCTGTGATTTAGACTTGTGGGACAAGAAAACAATTCTTGAGGTGGGAATCAAAATGCATTAATTTATAGCTAGTCTCATGAAGAGATGATCTAATCATTCTAGAAGGACAAAATTAGTCACCTGGTTAGGTATCAGAGCCTAGGAAGCAGGTCACGTAACCATGAGATTCTGATTAAAGCTTAGAGAGAAAGATAGATGATAGAAACAAACAGATAGGTATAGATAGACAAATATATGGACAGAAGTTTGTTTTTTTAGACATAGATACAGATGTAAAA
>NW_006408878.1:10117-16069 GCF_000296735.1 Chrysochloris asiatica
GAGTATGGAGGAGAATATTAAAAGTATCATAGACTGCCAAAAGAACAAACCAATTTGTGTTGGAAGAAGTACAGTCAGAATGCTCCTTGGAAGCTAGAATGGTCAGACTTTTTCTCTCATATTTTGGACATATTATCAGGAGAGACCAGTTCCTGGAGAAGTATATCATGTTTGGTAAAGTGGAGGGTGGGAGAAAAAGAAGAAGACCCCCAATAATATGGATTGGCACAGTGGCAGCAGCAAAGTGCTCAAATGTAGCAATGATTGAGGTTGGCATGGGATTGGGCAATGTTTCATTCTGTTATGCATAGGGTCTCTTACAAGTCAGTACTGACTGGATGACACCTAACAACAACAAGATTTGACAATGCGTGTCCTGGTTTCTGTTATTATTAGCCTATCATTGAGAAACACAAGTAATGTGATAAAGAACCCGATAAGACATGCATAATAGTACCAAACCCCTGCCCTCATGCTGATTTCGGTTCATAGCCACCCTACCAGACAGAGTAGATCTGCCCTATGTTGTTTCCAAGGTTATAAACCTTTATGAAAACATAAGGCCACATCTTTCTGCCATGGAACAGCCAATGATTTCAAATCCCTTTTTGTTTAGCAGTTGAGCACTTTAACCAATGCATCACCAGGATTCCCTTATCTACTATGAAGACTTTGAACCAGAGCCCTAGCTATGGGTGATAATTGAAAACCAATCAGTCCGGTGGTCTTACACAGTGAGAAGCAAAGATGATACCTTTAATCCTCCAGGGGTGTAATTATCCCATGAAAACCCATCTAACTAAGAAGTCTCCTTGCTATTATTAGATTTCTTTCAGTTTGGGATGTAAGTATATGCTGAAAGTCATTCACTGAAAATTAGTGGTTTCTGTATCAGTGTGTTTGAATTCTGAACTCTGTGTGATTAATTTGGTGTTTGAGCTGGTTGAAACTTCATTTTGGCTTTCCCTGAGTACAAAGCTTGAGTCTGAATGAACTGGCACATGGTCCCTTACTGTACATTTGAGTGTGTTCCCAGAAAACAGCATGATTGTTCTCATGGACTACTGAAATTCTGTAAACTCACAGCTGAGTTCTATTGACTTTTCTTTTCCTTCAATATTTTCAAAGGTAAGAATGGCATTTAAAGAAACAGAACAAAAAAGTCACAACAAGTGATATCAATGGTTAAAAAAGAATTCTCTACTCACTCACTTGGAGTCCTGGTGTGGCACTGTGAGCTAATGCATCAGACTGCAAAGTCGTTTAAACTACAAGGTCGGTGGTTCAAGCTCACCAGCTGCTACTTGGAAACCCTATACAGGGTCGCTATGGGTCGGAATCAACTCGACAGCACTTAACAACAATGATCTCATATAACGTTAGAATCGTGATTTTAGGATTGTTTGTACTGAGAGATGATACAAGAATAAAATATACACAATATTAGATTTGTTCATATTGCTCTCAATTGATCTTCCTCTCTTGTTGTTATGTGCCGTGGAGTCAGTTCCGACTCATAGCGACCCTGTATAGGGTTTCCAAGGCGGTAAATCTTTACAGGAGCAGAAAGCCTCATCTTTCTCCCACGGAACAGCTGGTAGTTTCCAACTGCTGACCCTGAGGTTCACAGCCCGATTTGTAACCACTACGCTACCAGAAAATAGCTGGCTTCTATTATCCATATTTATTAGCCAGTGAATTACTGTAGTGATATTCATTCTAACCACTTCAGAATTTATTATAATAAGATCATTGTTGAATTCTTTGTCCTCCTTCCGCTTAAATCGAATGAGAATTACACAACATTTAATCCAGTCAGTGGTTTCCAGGGAACAGTGTTCAGCCTGGGGAGACTGCGTCTTTCTCCCATTTCTTTCTTCTCTAGAGCATGGCACTTGCTCCCACTACCTGAGCCTGTGCTTTTGCTGTGATCTGCAGTAAAGAATTTAGATAATTCACTAACTCACAAAATACTAAGCTTTGGAAAACGCTTCCCCTTGATATTTCAGGTATGAAATATCATGTACTCTGAGTTCTTAAGCAATTCCCAGGAAGAAAACCAATAGTCAAACTGACTTACGGCTTCAGCAGCTCAGAACCTGCACTTTTCTTTTCTTTTTTTTGAGGTGATTGCATGACAAAATTGGAAAACTTGCCTTCCAGTCTTGGAATACCTAGTAATTCACTTACATTCACTATCAATCCCCTACAGTGCTCTCCGGATAACTTCCATGTTACCAAAACCTCTGTGGTCTTGCTTTTCTTCTTGTGTTCTTGTTTTCCCTTGCTTCATTTTCTTTCTTCTCTCTCTGTCTTCCTTCCTTCCTTCCTTTCTTTTTCTTCTTCTTCTTAAATGAACCTTGGGTACATCTGTTGTTGTTGTTAGGTGCCATTGAGTAGGTGCCAACTCATAGTGATCCTATGTACAACAGTACAAAACACTGCCCAGTCCTGGGTCGGCCTCACAATTGTTGCCACGCTTGAGCCCATTGGTGCTGCCATAGGATTGAGTTAATTGTAGGTCCCAGTTTAGATACATTATCATCATAAATTCATGCAAGGTCTCTTTCTTATTTGTATAAACTTAGTTCTTCCCCTTTCATCCTGATCTCCACTCTCATCCCTTTCCCTACCCACCCCCATGTGTTTGATATGCATTACTTATGTGTGCATTTGTGGCACACACTGCCCATTGTTCTTTTTTCTTTCATGGTATAGAATATGCAGATGGGTGCTAGACAAGACCAAATGATTTCATTTTTGGTCAATTGATTATAAGCAAATGTGATGCATGGACCTTCTAGATTGTGCCTTTAAAGTGTCCCCACTCTGATTATATTAAAATGCCCATCCATAATCATGGCTGATGACAACATGGAGCGTGCACGTGAAATGATTCTGTTTAATAGACGAGTGACAGTGGACTGTGTGGCACATTGTTTGTAAATCAGCCATGTCTTTGCCTATGAAATAATCCATAACAGACTTCAGTTTCAAAAGTTTTTGCGAGATGGTAGTGAAACAACTCACAGAATTGCATAAACAGAAGCATTTTGACAACTGTGAACAAAATTTGGACCTGCTACTCGAAGGGTTGCAGAATGTGCCCTTTATTATATTATTAATATATAATATTATATTAATATTATATATTACTGAGTGTTTTGTGTACATCTCACCCCCGCCCCCACCAAAGAAAACAAAAACAAAAACAGAAGAAATGGAAACAAATACTGTTGAATGATGATGCACGGAGAAGATTGTAATCATTACAATGAAATGATGATGTAAAGCCAATGTTCTCCCATGTAAACTATCACTCAGTTCACACACACACAAAAAAAACAAAGGACCACTATCCAAGGGCATTGTGATCTTGCATGACAATGTACATCAGCATACCTCCACCCACACTGTTGACATTCTGCAGAAACTTTGTTTTGAGGTATTAAGGTATCATCTCTATAGTCCTGATTTTGCTCCATCAGATTTTCACCTGTTTGTTCCCCTGAAAGCAGCCCTTCAAGGAGGAGGATTCACCTCTGAAGAAGAAGTGAAGAAGACAATGCATCCATGGCTCACAGCTCAGCCTAAAACCTTCCTTAATAAGAGAATATGAAAGCTTGTTGGCAAGGTATTGAAAAGCAAAATTGTATTGAGAAGTGATGTATACAAATATAACTTTTAAAAAAATTGAATACATTTCACAGGCAAAGATGTGGATAATTTTTGACTCACCTACTTGCGTGTGTGTATACGTGTGTCTGTAAGTTGTAGTTAAGTGCCATCAAATTGTTTCCAACTCCTAACGACCCTGTGGCCCTGTGGCCCTGTATAGGGTTTCTGAGGAGTGGCTGGTGAGCTTGAACTCCCAACCTTGCTGTATAGTGCTTACCCTACAGTACCACAACAGGACACACTCTCTCTCTCTCTCTCTCTCTCTCTTCTCTTTCTCTCTTTCTCTCTAGTGTGAAGGAGGGTTGCTATGATTTTGTTCCAACTCAACAGCTCACAGCAACATAAGTGTCACTGATGTGCTTCTCTACAGAACCCAGTCTAAGACCACAAACAGCTCCATGATGACAGCTATCAGAGTTTGAATTGTGTCCCCCAAAATATGTGTTAACTTGGCTGGGCCATGATTCTCAGTGGTTTGAAAATGATGCCAGTAATGCCCCCCATGATGTGTTCTGATGTGATAAACTAATCATTTGTAAATGGATTGAGGGTGGGATGCAACCCCTTAATGCTTTCGCAGCCTGATCTCATGCTAGGGAGGTGTCCCTAGGGTGTGGCCTGCACCAGAGATAAAAGGAGAAAGAAGCTAGCAGAAAGGAAGGGACCTACTCCCTTCAAGAAACAAGAGCTGGTATAGAAGCATGTCCTTTGGATGGGGACTTCCTAGATCCAGGGTAAGATTGATTTCAAGAGATTTCTTCAAGGAATACTGGGCCAACAAATGCTGAAAGGAGACACATGGACCTTCCTCCTAAACTGTGAGTCAAAAGAGAACAAAAGCCTTCTCCTAGAGTTGATGTCTTGAATTCAGACTTCTAGCCTCCTAAACTATGAGAGAATAAACTTGTTTGTTAATGCCATCCACTTGTGGTATTTCTGTTATTGTTAGTGTTAGTGTTAAGTGCTGCTGAGTTGGTTCCAACTCATAGCAACCCTGTATAGGATTTCTGAGGAGCAGCTGGTGAATTTGAACCACCGACCTTGCCATCCAGTCCGACCTTGCCATCCAGTAGCAGTAGATAACAAAATCATTACCCTTTATGATGTTTCTTATGAATTTTTATAGAAATTGCCCTTGGGTATCTGTGCAAGGGAATAATTACATTCTGTCAAATAATTTTCCAGAATGACTGTACCATTTTATGCCCCCATTAGTAATGTGTTATTGTTGTTAAGTGCTGTGAAGTTGGTTCTGAATCATAATCACCTTGTTTAGGTTTTGGAAGAGTAACTAGTGGGATTGAACCATTGACCTTGTAGTAGTAGTCCAGTACTTTTATCCAAAAGTGCCATATCAGGCCTCCTATTTCTTCACATCCTTGCCAATTCTTTGTGCTATTTAAGTTTCCAATTTTCGTTAATCTCAAGTGTGTTATTTGCAGTTCAGTGATTGTGATTGTTTGTAGAACTGTTCATATAGTTGTTAGCTGTTTGTGTTTCCCCTTCTGTAAATTGTCTCTATTACTCTTTTCTGACTTCCTGGCATGCATTTCCTCAGATACACTTGATAATCATTCCTGCTGATTTTAGTTATTTCTATCCATTTGATGCCTTTTGATTTTTAAGGCAGGTATTTTTAGCACCTTAGTCATGGAGACTTTGGAGTCATTTGATATCAGTTCTCACATTGGTGTGCACCTCCACCACAAGCCCTGCCACATCCCTGATATGTCCAATATCACTGAGTTGTCAAATCTTCTCAGCATCTGACAACCCTATTGGCAAACCAACTCTCTCCCTCACTTTTTCCCTATACGTCAGCCCCCAAATCTGAATGTGGCCATCAGATGTTGCCTCTATTCCTTGACTTCCTATAGTTCCTACGTGGTTAAGATACAGAAGGGAACATGATGGATTTGTATTATGTAGTTAGAGGCCAACATTCAAGATTCAATATTTGGAAATGGAAAATTGAGTGGCAATTTAGATGAAATGACTCTTAAGGTCTTTCCTGACTCCAAATTTGTACGTTTCAGAGCTTTTTTTTTTTTTTTTAAATCAAGAAATTTCTATTAGCTGCTCCTCTTATTTTTATCCTAGTTTTACAGACTTTCTCACCTCATATTTGTTAACTCTTGCCTTCAACTTGTAAAGTATGCTGCTGTTTACATTAGAAGGCCATGAAAGTTGAAACCTGAATTTTTGGGGGGAAATCATGTCTTGAAAGAATGTCAGTCCCTGAAAGTCAGTGGAAATTTTTCATGCAGCTTTGTT
>NW_006408878.1:18274-20273 GCF_000296735.1 Chrysochloris asiatica
TTTAAGTTGTTGCCCATCAGCAAATGCAGGTTCTGTGTGCTTTTCTCCCCGAGCTTAACTGTATTCATGTCATTATGGTCAACCCTACTTTGAGGCATGCAGCTAAGCAGAGGAAAATCATTTTAAAAGAGCTCCAATGCCTAATCCCACAGGTAGGGAAACAGGTGGTGTCAGTTATGGAGAAAAAGGAGGAAGGATGCACACAGGTTGTAAAGAGGAGAACCTTTCAGAGATGATCAGTTCTCAGCTGCTTCCAGGCTTCATTCTGACCTTCCTCATGGTTCACTGCTTAAAACTCACTCAGTCTAAGATTCAGTCCTCTGCATGTCTTGAAATTTTTCTACTTAGGAAAACTTGAATCCTGGATTAACCCAGTCATCCTTCCTCTCTGCTCCCTTAGAAAAGCACTTCTGACAAACTGCAGAGCACTTCTGACAAAGACTATATCACGAGCTGATTGCTGGTGGTGGTGATGTGCTGTGGAGTCGGTGCCGACTAATAGCAATCCTTTACAGGGTTTCTGAGGCTGTAAATCATTACGGGAGCAGAAAGCCTCATCTTTCTCTGGTGAACAGCTGGTAATTTTGAACTGCTGACCTTGAAGTTAGCAGCCCGATTTGTAACTACTACGCAGACTTAACAAATTCATGGTCTTCAGTTCTGGTGTGGTGCTATAGGGTAAACACTGGCCTGGTTGCTAACTGTAAGGCTGGCAGTTCAAATCTAACAGGCACTCCTTGGAAACCCTATGTGAGGTCTCCACAAGTCAGAACTGACTCAACAGCTCTTAACAACAACAACAGCCTCAGTTGTATTTTCAACACCACCTGACAATCTTCTCATGGTCCATAACTCCTGTCAACCATAGGGTTCCTTCAGATCTTCATTGATCCTTTAAATTTCTTTCTTCATGTAGACTTCTTTCATTCTTAACACATCTTAGTTTCCTGCTTGCCCTCATCCTTCAAATCATATTCTAATAACTTCACTTTAGCTGTATCTGCTGGCTTTTACTGGAATTCCAGAACATTTAATTTGCTCATGTGAAACCTGTGTGGAGACCAAGAAGTTATTTGAATTGAACAGTGGTGGTAAACCTTTCATCAGTCAAAATTTGTAAAGTATTCATGGGTCATACAAAATAATCAAATTAAAAATTAGCCTGTTACAAATCATGGTGCATGGAAGGGATATAATCATTGTATGAAACAAAATACAATAGGATGGAGGATTTCCAGTTTTGGAGGTGGCAAAAGCAGAGACACATAGGACAGGCTTTGTGGGGTAGGGACTGAACACCCAGAGAAGCTGCTTTCACAGAACAACTACAGAGTTCTGAATCAAGCACAAGGTGCAGGGCGTCAGTTTCCCGCACCCACAGGTGGAAAAATCACTATATAAAGAAAAATATTGTGATTTAGGAATTGATCGGGATACAGGACTCCCTCTGCGGACACCCCACCCAGGCTGAGTTCATAGGGTGGGGCCACAGCTGGACCACCACAGTGAACCAGTGCTAAAAACTGGTGCAGCGACATTTGCAAAAGGAGGTGTGGGGGGATTCAACACATTTTTTTCCTTGTCTTCCCTGTTACACCTTCTCTGCCAAGGCCAGACACCTTCAGGAGGGTGGGCATGCACCCCCAAAAGGGTCCAGCATTGAGCCCACAGTTTTCCCATGGCCAGAAAGGAAGAATCCCATTTGTCCATGGGCTGATTCTTTGACGGCTGCTTATGACGTCTGACTCTAGGACCCAGTCTTAAAAATTTGTGTGGAACCTTTTACTCCTGCCTATGCAGCAAGAAAAAAGCAGGTCTGGCCAGACAGATAAACCATATGAACACTCTGTAAAACCCCAACATAAAAGGACGCAACTATTTCGAGAATTATGCTGTACACACACAGATACCTAACTGACCATCAGGTACAAAAATAGTAGACAATCTTTCTCCCATTAACTTCTCAATATATATCTGTGCACCTCTATGGTAGTAACTA
>NW_006408878.1:21094-22693 GCF_000296735.1 Chrysochloris asiatica
GAAGAGATGGAAGCCAGAAGCAGAGAACTGGAAGACAAATGTCTCAATACTACTAAGATAGAAGAGCAATCAGAAAAAAAGGATAACACAATCTGAAGAGATTCTAAGATTCATTCTGGATAACATGAAGAGGAATAACTAAAGAATTATTGGCATTCTAGAACTGGAAGAGCATACTCTAGGAAGGATTGACCCCAAAAGAAAATCACCAAGACCTATAATAATCAAGCTCTCCAAAATCAAAGACAAGGAGAGAATACTAAAAGCAGCTAGGGAAAAGAGAAGTGTCACTTACAAAGGCAAGCAAATCAGATTAAGCTCTGACTTCTCAGCAGAAACCATGCAGGCAAGAAGGCAATGGGGAAACATATATAAAACCCTAAAAGAAAAAAAAAACAAAAACTGCCAACCAAGAATCGCCTATCCAGCAAAACTGTCAATCAAATATGATGATGCAATCAAAACATTCCAGGATAAAGAGAAGCTAAGAGATTTTGTTAAAGCCAACCTAGATCTTCAAAACATCCTAAAGAGAGTTCTTTGGACTGAAAACCAACAAGAACAGAAAACAACCAGAGATTGACAGATGTGGCAACACCACCTGAAACTCAGACGACAGATAGCAGAGTCCAGAACAGAACAAAATTCCAACAACAAATTCAAAGGAGCTGGGAGGTCAACTGAAGATCAAAATAATAACAATGTCAAAGAAGTGAAAAATATAGGAACAGAGACCTAGGTGGAGAGGAGGTGAGGTAGATTACTGGATGCAATAGACTGTCTTAAATGGAGGGAAAAGTTAATAGATTATAGGGTAACTCCAAAGAAAGTTAATACTTCACAACTTACCATGAAAATGAACATCCAAGCAGAACAAGGAAACATGAAAACTAAAAAGAAACTGACAAGAAATAGCACAAAAAATACAAACTCAGCACAAAAAGACACGCAGAACAAAAGAATGAATAGCACTACCAAAAAATTGACATAATGGCAGCAATTAATTTATACCTATCAATAATTACATTGAATGTCAATGGATTAAATGCACCAGTGAAGAGATAGAGAGTGGCAGAATGGATAAGAAAACAAGACCCTCCAATATACTGCCTGCAGGAGACACACATTACACACAATGACAAAAACAGACTAAAAGTTAAAGGATGGGAAAAAATACACCAAGCTAACTGCGATAAGAAACAAGAAGGAGTGGCAATACTAATCTCTAAAACAAAGTAAACTTTAAGACAAAAACCAGCATAAGAGATAAAGAAGGACACTATCTCATGATCAAAGGGTCAATTGAGCAAGATGACATGTGGTGGTGGTTATGTGCTGTGAAGTCAGTTCTGACACATAGTGACCCTGTATATGGTTTCCAAGCCTGTAAATCGTTATGGGAGCAGAAAGCCTCATCTTTCTCCCATGGAACAGCTGGTAGGTCTGAACTGCTGACCTTGAGGTTTGCAGCCCAATTCATAACCACTGTGCTACCAGAGACATAGCCATAATAAATATCTACTCTCCCAATCAAAGAGCGCCAAGATATATGAAGCAAACCCTACTACAATTAAAGAAAGAAATAGATAAATCTACAAT
>NW_006408878.1:23779-25609 GCF_000296735.1 Chrysochloris asiatica
ATTCTACTCAAATTATCCCAAAATATTGAAGAGGATGGAAAACTTCCTAATATTTTTTTATGAAGCAAGCATAACCCTCATCTCAAAACCAGGGAAGGACATCACTAAGAAAGAAAATTATAGACCAATATCCCTCATGAACATAGATGCAAAAATTCTCAATAATATCCTAGCCAACAGAATCCAGCAGCACATCAAAAAAAATTGTACATCATGACCAAGTGGGTTTCATAAAAGGGATGCAAGGACAGTTCAACATTAGAAAAACAATCAATGTAATACACCATGTAAATAAGTAAAAGGAGAAGAACCACATGATCATATCAGTTGATGCAGAAAAGGCATTTGAAAAAATCCAGTATCCATTCCTGATAAAAACACTTCACAAAGTAGGAATTGAAGGGAAATTCCTCAAGAGCATATATACAAAACTAACAGCCTACATTATTCTCATGGAGAGAAACTGAAAGCCTTCCCTCTGCCAACAGGAACCAGACAAGGATGCACTTTGTCACCACTCCTATTCAATATTGTTTTGGAAGTCTTAGCTAGAGCTATATGGCAAGATATGGAAATCAAAGGTATCCAAATTGGCAAAGAGGAAATAAAACTCTATTTGCAGATGATATGATCCTATACATAGAAAACCCCAAGGACTCAGTAAAAAAGCTGCTAGACTTCATTGGAAGATTCAGTAAAGTGGCAGTGTATCAGATCAGCATACAAAAATCAGACGGATTCCACTATAGTAACAATGACAGCGCTGAAAAGGACATTAGGAAAGCATTGCCATTTACAATACCTGCCCAAAGGATGAACTATCTAGGAATAAATGTAACCAGAGAAACAAAAGACCTATACTAAGAAAACTATAAAACACTACTACAGGAAATCAAAAGAGACTTACAAAAGTGGAAGAATTTACCATGCTCATGAATTGGAAGACTCAGCATCATGAAAATGTCAGTACTGCCCAAAGCAATTTACACATATAATGCAATTCCAATCCAGATTCTGATATCTTCAAAGAGATGGAAAAAACAATTACAAACTTTATATGGAAAGGAAAGAGACTCAGGATAAGCAAAACACTGCTTAAGAAGAGGAACAAGACACATAACCATCAGCACCACAGTGGTCAAAACAGCCTGGTACTGGTACAATGAAAGATACATTGATCAATGGAACAAAATCGAGAGTCCAAAAATTAACCCATTCACATACAGCCAACAGATTTTCGACAAGTGCCTAGGTATATTGCATTGGGGAGGGGACAGTCTCTTTAACAGATGGTGCTGGCAGAACTGTAAAGTGATATGCAAAAGATAGAAACAAGACCTTTTCCTCACACCCTATACAAAAACCAAGTCAACATGGATTAAATACCTAAATGTGAATCCCAAATTTATGAAGGTCATCAATGAAAAAATAGGGACAAATGTGAGGGCTCTAATTCAGGGCATATACAGACTACAAAACAATTTGAAAACTACACACAAAAAAGTAGACAAAATAGATGATACTAAAATTTTAAAACTTATGTGCATCAAAAGACTTCACCAAAAGAGTAAAATGGGAACCCACAGAATAGGAAAAAAATCTTTTGCATTGACATATCAGACAAGGGACTAATTTCTAAAATATGTAGGAAACTACAACACCTTTACAAGAAAAAGACAAATAACCCAATTAAAAAATGGGCATAGGACATGTAAAGACAATTCACCAAGGAGGAGATCCAGGCAGCCAACAAACATATGAAGAAATGTTCACGATCACTAGCCATTAGAGAGATGCAAATCAAAACAACAATGAAATATCATCTCATTG
>NW_006408878.1:53247-61553 GCF_000296735.1 Chrysochloris asiatica
ACACTACTCATGGCTTGGACCAGGCACATCTTAGTCTTCAAACTGACATCTTTGCTCTTCTACATTTAAATGATACAAAATTATCCAAAACAAAATATACATTGTTGTTGTTGTTAGATGCCATCAAGTTGGTACCAACTCATAGTGACCTAATGCACAGCAGAAGGAAACACTGCCAGATCTTGGGCCAACCTCACTGTTGTTTCCACGCTTGAGTCCATCGATGCTGCCACTTGGACAATCCATCTCGCTGGGGGTCTTCTTATTTTGCTCTGACCTTCCCCCTTACCAAACATAATATCCTTCTCCAGCAACTGGTCCTTCCTGACAATGTGTCCCAAGTATGAGAGATGAAGTTTGGACTTCTTGGCCTCCAAGGAGCACTCTGGCTGCACTTCTTCTGACACAGATCTGTTGGTTCTTTTGGCAGCCCATGGTACTTTCAATATTCTCTTCCAATACCATAATTCAAAAACATCAATTCAAGATTAAAAATAGAGAACTAAAAATATCAGTTTAAAATGAAGACAACTACAAAGCAAAAAGAGGAAGTAGTAGTTACAAAAATTCCAAATGATGAGGTAGTCAAGTCGATTTCAAGATAAAATAACCTGTTTTAAACTGGGAAAGAAATTAATAGATTACTGGATAAATTCAAAATTAATAAACCTCTTCAGAATAAAAAAAAAAAATCACATCAAACAGATTTAGTAGCTATTCAAGCCACAGAAATGAAGAAAGTGACAAAAAACTCACAAACAAAATAAAATCAACACAGAAAATTCTGTGGCAATAAGAAACCAGTAAGATCAAAAAAAAAAAATTTTAAGTAAAAACAAACAAACCCTCACATAGCAAAATGACAGCACTCAATTCATACTCATCGATATTCACACTGAATGTAAGTGGATTAAATGCCCAGTGAAGATACATAGACTAGCAGAATAGATAAGAAAATAGGATCCCTCAATATGCTGTCTATAAGAATCACAGCTTACACACAATGACAAATATAGTAAAAATCAAAAGATGGGAAAATATATGAAGCTAACAACAAAAAATGAACAGGAGTAGCAATATTAATTTCTGATAAAATAGGCTTTAAGTAAAAAACCAACATAAAAGCCAAAAAAGACATTATATAGTGATTAAAACATCAATTGAACAAGAGGACATTTGTTGTTGTTAAGAGTTGTTGAGTTGATTCTAACTCATATTGACCCTGTATAGGGTTTCCAAGGAGTGGCTGGTGAGTTTGAACTGCTGACCTTGCAGTCCAAACTGACCTTAGAATCCAGTGCTTATCCTGTGCTTCCCAGAAAGAGCCTCAAAATACATAAATCAAACACTAATAGAATTGTGTTGAAGAGCAAAGATGTCAGCTTGAGGACTAGGGTGCGCCTGACCCAGGCCATTGTGTTTTCAATAGCCTCATATGGATGCAAAAGCTGGACAGTGAAGAAGGAGGATCGTAGAAGAATTGATGCCTTTGAGTTGTGGTGTTGGAGGAGAATACTGAAAGTGCCATGGACTGCCAAAAGAACCAATAGATCTGTTTTGGAAGAAGTGCAGCCAGAGTGCTCCTTGGAGGCCAGGATGGCTGTTTCCTCTCTCCTACTTTGGACATATTGTCCGGAGGAAACAATCGTTGGAGAAGGATGTCATGCTGGGTAGGGTGGAGGGTCAGAGAAAGAGAGGAAGACCCCCAACGAGATGGATTGGCCAGGTGGCATCATTGATGGACTCAAGTGTGGCAGCGGTAGTGAGGTTGGCCCAGGATCGGACATTGTTTTGTTCTGCTGTGCATGGGGTAGCTATGAGTTGGTTCTGACTCGATAGCACCTGACAACAACAACAACAACAATAGAACTGAAGACATAGAAAATTCTACAATAATGCTTGTTTTTGTTAAGTGGTGTAGAGTGGGTTCCTACTTATAGCAATGCTATTTAGGGTTCCCAAGGAGCAGTTAGTGAGTTTGAATCATCAACCTTGTGGTTCAAATCAACCTCATGGTCCAGTGTTTTATCTTATAGTGCCACACCAGGACTCCACAATAATAGTATGATATTTTAATGCAGCACTTTCAAGGAAGGACAGAACAATTAGAAAGAAACTCAACAAAGACACAGAAGAATTAAACACAATAATCCACAAACTTGAACTCATAGACTTATACAGAAGCATGCAAGCCACCGCAGTGTGGAAAACTAATAGACACTATGTGGTTACAAATCATAGCGATCCTGTATGGGGTTTCCAAGATTGGTGGTTTTGAATTGTCAACCTTGAGGTTCTTGGCCCGTTGCTTATCCTAAAGTATCAAGACACGGTTGTTGTTGTTGTTAAGTGCCATCAAGTCAGTTCTGAATCATAGTGACACTATGTAGGGTTTCTGAGGAGCAGCTGGTGGGCTTGAACCACTGACCTTGTAGTTCAAACGGACCTTTAGGTCAAGTGCATTATCCCACAGTGCTACACCAGGACTCCCAAGACAGGGAGGGTATGATTGTAAAAAGGTACAAGTACTGTGGAAAAAGTTATGGAGTTTCTTCAAGATATTAAAAATATCCCACCCCGTATGTACACAGGGTTGACAGGGATGGGCAATTTAGATATTGGCTACTTAAAATGGGGGTCAAGGGCAACAATGGCATGAAATGACTGGCTTACAAGTTTTCAAGAGGAAGCTTAATTTCAGAGGGTGCGGGGGAAGGTAGAATCTCCACTGAGTGGTTTCCATCCTGTCTAGAAGGAAATGGGGATAAGACTCTTGTGGTTCAATAGTGAATAATTACTAACAGAACTGATTGTGAATGTTGCAAATTTAAAGGTAGACATTTTGTAAAAAAAAGGAGGGGAGTGGTTGATCTTGCAGTCCAGGAGTGGAGGACCCTGGGACCATCAAGGGAGAAGAACAGAGTGTGGGATCCTACCCAGAGAAGCAGTGACACCACAGATGGAAGCAGAGGTGATGACGTGGAGAGGTGGAGTAGCTGGGGACTCTGGACTCAGTGAGGGAGAAGGGCTATGTGCTGGCAGCTGGGTGGGGGGGTGAGGGGGTGCAGGGTCTATACTTTGATTGTTTGAATGTTTATATACTCCTGAGTGCTTCAGAGTACATCCAAAAAACAACAACAACAAAAAAAAAAAACAACCAGAGAGATTGGAAGCAAATACTCTTGAATGATGATGCATAGAGGGGATTGAAATCATTGCAATGAAACAAAATACAATAGGATAAATGTAAAGCTGATGCTCTCCCATGTAAACTACCACTCAATTCTCAATAAAAACTTATTTTTAAAAAAGTGGGAAAAAATCAATAAAAATAGAAATAGTATATGAACTGACAGTCTCTCTTCTTGGTCTATATCCTAGTGATATAAGAGTTAGGACACGAGTAAATATATGCATACCCATGTTCTTTAAAGCAGTCTTCACAATAACAAAAAGATAGATGCTTAATGCCCATTAGTGCAAGAATGGATGAATGAACTTTGGCACATACAAACAATGGAATACCATGCAATGTTGAAAATAATGATAAATCTGTGAAACACCTCATAACATGGAGAACATGAAGCTGAGTGAAGTCAGTAAATCACAAAAGGGCAAATATTGTATGAGAGCACTATTGTAAAAAGTCAAGAAAAAGTTTTCAGATTAAAATATTTTTTGATGGTTTCCAGGTCTGTGTGGAAGGGAATGGGGAGTAATTCACTTTTTTTCTGCCAAGAAAACGATGTTATAAGTACTGAATATTTATAACATAATACATGGGTCATAGAAAATTATCAGCTTAAAAGTTAGCATGCTATAACATTATAGGGCCAGACCAAATGATTTTGCCAACATTCCTCACCCCTAGTGTGTGTTGTTGTTGTTGCTGTTGATTCAGTTCTGAATCATAGCAACTCTGTATAAGTTATTCAAGAGTGGCTGGTGGATTTGAACTGCTGAACTTGCAGTTACCATTTCAGTGTTTATCCTATAGGGCAACATCGGGGCTCAGCTAGAAGGTAGACACAAATTAACTTGGGTGACGTGGAAGGTGATCTACGACAAGAGGAAATTAGCAGAAGAATTAACAAGTCAGGAGACGACATGGGGAAGACTACAAGAGTTAAAGGAAACACAGGTAAATACTATTATATACACAATCCTGCAGTAGTAGTCATCTACGGATATACCAACTCCATGGCACACCACCATCACCACCACAGATACATACATGGATAGATATACAGTCTGAAGGCACATGGGAAGAAGTGTGGACATATACCCATAAATATATAAAGGCTTGACAGAAGATATTTAAGCAGGAGTATTTACCTTACATACAAACATATCTATGAATGTAGGTTTAAAATTTTGAAAACTTCTTGTTATTGTGAGGTGGCATCCAGTTGCTACCAACTCATAGCGACTCTATGCACAACAGAATGAAACTTACAATCATTGTTATTCCTGAGCCCATCACTGCCACCACTGTGTCAATCCATCTCTTTGGGGGTCTTCCTCTTTTTCTCCCACCCTCACTTTACCAAACATGATATCCTTCTCCAGTGACTGGTCCCTCATGATAATATGTCTGAAGTATGAGAGACAAAGTCTGGCCATCCTGGCTTCCAAGGAGCACTCTGACTGTACTTCTTCCAACACAGATCTGTTTGTTCTTTTGGCAGTCAATGGCACTTGCAATATTCTCCTCAATCACCATAACTCAAATGTATCAGTTCTTCTATGATCTTCCTTATTCACTAGCCAGCTTCCACACACATCTGAGGTTACTGAAAATAGCATGGCTTGAGTCAGGTGCACCTTATACTTCAAGCTGACATCTTTGCTTTTCAACACTTTAAAATGGTCGTGTGCAGCAGATTTGCCTAATGCATTACATAGTTTGATTTCCAGGGGAAAGAAGAATAATTGACACAATTAGTCTACGAGACCACTTAAACGTCAGTCTCCATGACCCTGATACCATAAGAATTAGATGGTGACCAATTACCACTACTAATTGTTCTGAAGGGGATAACATTAGAAGGAATTGGACAGAGTGGGAAAAAGATACAGAAGAAAACTTAAAATCATAAAGAAGATCAGGCATACTGGTGATATAGAAGCTGGTGAAATCCTGAGACCATGGACCTTGATAATCCTTTAGGTCTGGTGCTGAACTCACCTTATAGCTCAACTTGTAGCCAAGGAATGTCTAATGCATCAGACTGCAAAGTCATTTGAACTGCAAGGTCGGTGGTTCAAGCTCACCAGCTGCTCCTTGGAAACCATATATCGGAATTGATTCAACGGCACTTAACCGCAACAGAAGGAGAGAAGTGTTGGAAAAGAAAGAGAATTAGGAACAAGAAACACAAGGAGGAAGTGTGATACATGATGTTATATTGAAAGGATAGCAACTATCATGATGAAATAAAGTATATGATTTTTATGATTTTTAAATTTTTTATTGTGAGTTGAGTGAAAGTTTACAGGGCAGATCATCAGTTTTACATCCAACAAATCATACACCTTGTTTCATTATAATGATTCTAATGTCCTCCATGTACCATCTGATAACAGCATTTCTCTCTATTCACTTTAGCTCTTTTTTCCCCCCCCAAACACTCAGGGGAAAGGGCACCTTCTACAAGTCTGCCTCCTGGCCGCCATCTCTTAGTCCCTCTCTTTCCATGAATCTAGTGTGCTCAGCTGCTCCCTCACTCCATGTCCCCATTTCTGCCTCCATCTCTAGTGTCACTGCTTCTCTGGATAAGGCCCCACATTCAGCTTGTGCACTTCTCCCCTGATGATCCTAGGGTCCTTTGTTTATGGACTGTAGGATTAACTACGCCCCCATTTTTTTTTTCCAGTATTTTTTTCCCCAGTGTTTTATTGTGAATTATATGATAGTTTACATGGGAGAACATTAGTTTTACATTCATTCTATCGTACATCGTATCATTGCCATGGTTACAATTCCCTCCATGCATCATCAACCCACCAAAGGGTATACCCTGCAATCCTGCCCGCTACACTATCCCGACCCCACCCCCACTCCCCAGTCTTCAGCACACAGTCGCTCTCCCTCTCTGGTTCTAAAGTCCCCAGCTGCTCCATTGCTCCACGTCATTGGATCTGCCTCCATCTCGGGCATCACTGCTTCTCTGGGTAGGTTCCCACTCTCTGCTCTTCTCCGTTGATGGTCCTAGGGACCTCCGCTCCTAGACTGAAAAGTTATTCCCTCCCTTCCTTGCTATAAAATGTCTACCTTTACATTTCCAACCCTCACAATCAGTCCTGTTAACAATTATTCACTATTGTATCACAAGACACCCATCTGCATTTAATTTCATCAGCTCCGCCTAGGCAGATTGGATACTACTCACTAGAGATTCTGCCTTCCTCGAGTACGCCCCCATTTTTTGTTACAAAACTTCCACCTTTACAATTGTGACAGCTGCAATTAGTCGTGAGACTGCTACTATTGAATCATAAGAATCTCATTCCCCATCTCTTTTAACCAGATCCATCTAGACAAGATGAAAACTATTCAGTGGGGACTCTTTCTCCCCCACCCCCCACCCGCCACTCTTAAACTAAACTCCCTCTTGAAATCTTGTGAGCCAGTCACTTCGTGCCTTTATCATCCCCTCTTAGCTCTAGCCCTCTGTGGCTATTTCATTGTCCATGGGCTCAGGTGTCCCCAGGTCTCACCACAAAAGTATATGATTTTTAAAATGTAAATAAGATGATTTGCTCTGCAAATCTCTGCAAAGTGAAAACTCAATTCACAACTAAAGGTTAAAAGTAATTTGAAAAACACATGAGTGGAGCTTCTTAAGGATCTTCTCTTGTGTATGGTTGCCTCGATTATAGCTGTCCTTGGCTTCCTTCCCCACTTTTGAACCATACTGTCTACTGATGATGAGGGAGCCCCTCTGGTCTTCACTTGGATCCATTCTGAGAGCAGTGGAGTGGCCTCATTTGCTCTCTCTCTTCCCAGGTGCTGTAAATGAACATCACGAAACAGAAACTCAATGCTGGGGAGAAAATGAGCAAAGTGCTAAGAAACCACAAGGTGAGAGACGGCTTAGTTCTCTGATTAATGCAGTCTGGTCGTAAACACAGTGTTTTACAGGACTGGGCACTGAACAAATGTTTGCCACTAAATAGTCTGCTTTTGAGTTCAAATACATCTCACAGACAATAGAATTTTGCAGATTACGTGTTTGTTTGGCTCAGCTTTTGAATCATCCAATGTCTAATTCGACCACAAGGTCAGTTTGAGCTGCAAGTTCGGTGGTTGAAACTCACCAGCTTCTCCTCAGAAACCCTATACAGGGTCTTTATGGGTTGAAACCCACTTGATGACACGTAACAACAATAAGAACAATACTGTGGCTCAGAAGGACTTGTAAGTATCAGGCAAATGGCTCACTGTACAGGTGTGATGGTAGAAGGGGCTCTCTTCCCTTTATTGAAGCAGACACCATGCAAAGATTCGCACTAAGATTCATCTCGTCTTAAGTTTTTGGTCTCTTTCTTTATCTCTTTACTGCCTTCTCAGCTAATTTCATTTCCCCTTTTTAGTCCTTTTCTTCTTTTTAAACTGTTGATTGGGAATTAAATGAAGGTTTACAGAGCAGATAATCAGTTTTACATTCAACAAACCATATACTCTGCTTCATTACGCGGTTGCAATCCCCTCCACGTACCAACAGTTAACAGCATTTACCTCTATTCACTTTAACTATTACATTCCTCCCTGTCTCTCCCACTACCTTCATCCTTCCTCTTCCAACCTCCCTTTTGTTGTAAATGGCCTGCCCTGTCACCATGCTAACATGTGTCTTTCCTTTAGCCCATGAATAATTTTCCCTTTCCCTACTCCCCCAATAACCATCATAGATAGTTTTCTTTGCTAAGAAAACCTTTAACTTTTTACAACGTTCATCTCATACAATGTATGTCCTTTTGTGATTGACTAATTTCAACTCAGCATAATGTGGTGCTGTGGGTTAATGTGCTGAACTGCAAAGTCAGTTTGAACTGCAAGGTCAGCAGATCAAGTTCACCAGATGCTCCTTGGAAACCCCATACAGCGTCACTAAGGGTCAGAATCGACTTGATGGCACTTAACAACAACAATGTCCCCCAGGTTCAACCATGTTATGAGGAGTTTCATAGATTCATCATTATTCTTCAACATTTTATAGTATTCCATTGTGTGTATGTACCAAAGTTTGTTTAGCCATTCTGTTGATGGGCAGTCTGTCTCCATCTTTTTAATATGTTTCTTG
>NW_006408878.1:64518-96099 GCF_000296735.1 Chrysochloris asiatica
TCTGGGCAGCTATTCACCAGTCTCTCTTGCCATCCCAGCTTGGCCTGTCTTCCCATAGAGCACTCCACCCACCTCCCTAACATTTCTTTTGAAGTTTAGGGTGACAGAATTTGTATCTGTGTCTGTTTTATCGCTCATGTCTTTGTTGTAAAGGGACCGTGCAGTGCATCTGCCCAGTCTGCCATTTGCCAGAAGTCCCTCACCATTTCTTCTTCTTTGGTCTTTACCTTTCAAGAATTTTGGCTGTATAGCAAGGTGCTGAAAGTGTGTGGGTAAGTCAATGAATCCATATGAATTAATAACTAGCATTGGTTTTAGAGCATAAAAATGATTAATCTCTCTTACAAAGGGTGACCAAAGGAAATGAAATCAGTCACCTTTGTTCTTTTTTAGTGGATCAACACAAAATGTGGAGCTCATTCGAAAAACTCTGTAGTTGAATCTGTAAATTATCAAAATTTCACTGTCTGGTCCTATTATAGATTGAAATATGTTCCCCCAAAATATATGTGGACCATGATTCTCAAGCTTATGAAATGATCTAATTTGGTAGTTATGTAATGGTAAAATCCTCCTCCATAATATGATTTATGTGGTCAGCCAACCAATTATAAGGGGATTAGCTGGGATGCAGCATTCCTATTTAGGTTATTGCCCCAATGCCACGTAAGGGGAGTTTCCCTGGGGTGTAAACTGCATGGCCTTTTAGTCATAAGGAGAGAGGAGGACCTTGTCTATCCCAAGAAAGAAGACCCAGGAGCTGAGCGTGTCTTTGGACCCAGAGTCACTGTGTTGAGAACCTCCTGGAACCAGGGAAGATTGATGCCAAGACACATGGAGATCTCCAAAGAATGCTGGATCCACAGATGTTGAACGGAGACAAAGATCTTCTTCCAGAGCTGACAAGGAGAGAAAACCTTCCCCTAGAACCGGCATTCTGAACATGGACTTGTAGCTTCTGAAACTGTGAGAGAATGAATTTCTGTTTTAGCAGCACTCGATAAATTGGATGGTCCCCCTGAATAATCTCAGGCAAACTTCTCTGGACCTCTTTCTCCAGGCCACCTAACAGAGGGGATCATGAAGGGTATCGGGAGGTGTGTGGCAGGAATCAAATATGAAGAGTCTCACTTTATAAAAAGTTCAAGTGCTTTATATTCTGATTGAAACAGTGAGGTTAGAACTTTGGTCAGTTTGGTAAGGATGATTAATGCTCTTGAGGGAATCCTTGGGTGATGCAAATGGTTAATGAGCTTAGCTACAAACAGAACCACCACTCATCTGTCAGTTTGTCATACTGTGGTGGCTTGGTTGTTGCAGTGATGCTGGAAACTATGCCCCTGGTATTTTAAATACCAGCAGGGTTACCCATGGTGGACAGGTTTCGGCTGAACTTCCAGACCAAGACAAATAAGGAAGACACTATTTCAGAATGTTTAGCCACTGAAAACCTTATAAGTAACAGTGAAAGATATAGTAGCAGAAGATGAGTTCCTCAGGTTGGAAGATACTCAAAATATGACTAGGGAAGAGATACCTCCTCAAGTAACATTGATCATGAGGATATGAATGGGGTAAAACTTTCCTTACTTTCATTTACTGATGGTGCTTGACTCAAAATGAGAAACAAATGCAAATAGCCATTAATATTCAGAGTACGGAATGTATGAAGTATGAATCTAGGAAAACTGGAAGTTGTCATAAAATGAAATGCATGAAGATTGATATCCTAAGCTTTAGGGAGCTGAAATACACTGGGATTGGTTAATACAGATGGTTAATGTGCTCAGCTGCTAACTGAAAGGTTGGAGGTTTGTGTAAGTTCACCCAACACAATTTGGCTTCATTTGCTTATGAATATCAATACTAATTTATAACTTCACCATCCTTTTCTTTGGAGTCCTGGTGTGGCGCAGGAGGATAAGCACTGTCTCACCATTGGTTTGAACCACAAGGGCAGTGGTTCAAACTCACCAGTCGCTGTTCAGAAACCCTATACAGGGTCACTATGACTCGGAACCAACCCAATGGCACTTCACAACAGCAATCCATGTTTATTTGAACAAAGTATGTTGCTATTGGAAATCTGTGTCAATTTGACTATAAAACATTTATGTTCTATTTGTAAAAGACTGAGTCATAAGTAGGCAGAATCAACCCATGCTTTTATTTCCACTGCATATAAAAATTTCATATGAAGGTATTGATGTACAGTACTATCCACATGGGCTGAAGAGAGGCTAAGAAACCACTAAAAGAATCATTTGTAATGCTCACACACGTTACTACTCTGAAAACATTTCCAAAGGAAAAAAGTTTGAAACAACTAAAATCAGTAAGGATAGTTTTTGTAATTATAGTGTCCACTTTATACTGTTTAAAACAAAAGTAATCAAATTCCTTTGGGCCAGGGCTGCTAAAATCTACAGTTTGTGTCAAAACATAAAAATAAAGAAAATAGGAGGCTCATTTTTCCTAGAAAAAGAATCTCTCCTTTCACTGATAAGTCACATGTTCCAAGGGCTGGGCAGCAATGGGAGTGGGTTTCCACATGGTCCACTATGAACTTTTCTTAGCGTTCAGGAGCTGGCTATTATGAAAGGTTAATTTTTTTAAATTCTTAAATAAATATAGTACAGGCAGTCCCCGGTTACAAACGTCCAACTTGCTGATACCTCAAGTCAACTCCTACTTGCCCATTAATGTTATATAAAATTGCCCTCACTTTGGGCCAACTGAAACAAACGTTTTGCTGATAAGTACCATCTATCTATTCTAGACTCAAGGAGCCCTGGTGTGGTGCTGCGGGATAAAGCCTTCGACCACAAGGTCGATTTAAACCACAAGGTTAGTAGTTCAAACACACCAGCTACTCCTTGGAAACACTATATAGAATCACTATGAGTCAAAACCGACTTGACAGCATTTAACAATTCTAGACTCCTAGTGACCTTACTCACCACAAAGTCATCACAATCACCTCGTCTGCTATGTGTGCAGCTTCTAAATCATTAAAGTTTCAAACTGTTTCTTGGACTAAAGTAAAGCTAAATAAGAATCAGGTATACCTGTAACGGCTTACCTACAAATTCAACTTAGACACATACTTAGGAATGGATCTTGTTCGTAACCCGAGGACTGTTTGTGAAATGCCGAAGAAAAAGGTTTAGGGAATGGTGAAGCCTCTATGCTATGTGGACTGGCATCAGACAAAACTTTGTTTACATAGATGGATTTACATATGTACAAGGAAGTTTGGTCGATCTTTATTGGGTAAAATTTTTATGGTGCACAATTCACCTTTCTCATACTGTATGTCTTCTTAACATGATGACGTTTAGATGGCTAACTAATATGGGTGACTTATGATTCTGGTTTCAAATCAAGTTCATTTTCCCATGTGCTCTAGAAATAAAAAAAAAAAAAACTTTATGAACACTGGACAAGAATATATTTTCCCAGTAGTGTTTGAAGTAGAAAATAATCAAATGCAACACACTGAAGTAGTTACTGATCAAAAGATGGGGAAAATTTCTTATGTTATATAGTGGTGCTCCATGGCAAGGAGTACTTGAGCTTATATCCCAAAAGGGTCTCAGAATCATCCAAAGGTTGGTTGTGATTTTGTGAAATCCAGCTACTGCAAGTAATCAATAGATTCAAGAACAAGTTTCAAAACGCCCAGCCCTAACCCCATCATTACTTTACTTTCAAATGCAGCAAAAAAGAAGAAAATATTGGTTAAAGTTAAGGCACAGCCCTGGGACCAAAGACCTGCAGCTATGTTTTTTAAATTTATATATCTTTATGTATTTTATAGTTTAATTGAATCTTCCATAAACAAGCTCTAAGGTGACAAGACTAAATTACAGGAAAAAGAAAATATACAAGGAGTATGTATACAACAGCATTCATTCTCTCACCAAGAGTTTCCAAATATATCAACACCACCCCATCCTGGGATGATGTTTTAATAAGAACTGATAATTTACAATTAACATTACAGTATGTACATTACAATAAATACATGGTTGTAAACAGACAAACAAGACTGTATTACAGGTAAGGTCATTTGGTGAGAAAAAAATGCATGGCACAAAAAATAAATAATGCATTCAAAAATTATCATAAAGCTTTCTGTAAAATCCATTTCATTCAAGTTTTTTTTTTCCCCTTGACTACAATTTGTTCTATCTACACTATTTTCTTGTGAATTTTAGCTGATGTAAAAGAAAACAAAATTAAAACAGCATTATTGTGTTCAGTAACTTGCAAGCTGAAATGTACTAGTTTAATGCAAACTTAGGTATTTTCCCCCATACAGTACCCAGATGTTGCATTTTCTTATGGCATTTTAGAAAATGCAAATCACTTATAAAAGGATTTTTTTCCCCCGAAGCAGTGGTATAATTCAGAAGCACACTTTGGCAAGAGAAGAGACAGAGAGAAAGGAAGGAGAGGATAAGCAGTTTGTATAGTGTATCAGTCCCTGTCTCTTGGATAGAATGTCTTTCCTACAGTTTGACTGTCCATCTGTTGGTATCTTCACAACATGGTACTATTGACAACTAACAAACTGGGGGAGAGGAGTGAGGTTACCTTTATTAGTGCAGTTATAAACCTTTCAAGTCTGGATTTGTGACATATTGCTGCTTTGCTTTTTTTCATTAAGATTCCAGGCACTCTGTGAGGGAAATTTCCAAGAAATAGGGAAGGAAGGAGATGAGTGTATTTTGGAAGAGGAGGAGTAAACTCCTTTCTGGACATCCACCAAGGATAAAGACAGTTAAAACAGAAACCAGTTCCCAACTATCCTTGAGAAAACACTCGGTCAAACATGATTCTTTATTTAAAACACTATTGTCTGTCGACTTGATTTTTGTAAGAGGAGAAGGGTGGAAATCTGGTAAATAGTTGATTTACAGCTCTTTATAATAGATCAGGCTTCTAAATACATCATTTTCATTACAAAGGTTCTAAGTGCCAGGTTGTTCTCAGGTGGTTACAATGGAATTGGCTTCATCTTGTGCCATTTCTCTGGCTGGGGGCTTAGTTATTAGCCCCCAGAAGACAGTCTGAGAAGTCCCTTGCAGGGTTTACAATTTTTTCTAAATGCCTTTATTTCGTTTCCATTTAGTCAGATACACCCTTCTAGTCTCTGTCTCAGTTCTTTGCCATCAGTGTGGAAAATGATTACCTGGGATTCAAACCCTTCACAGAGATGGTAAGGTGAATGTGTAATTAAGAGCTGAAATGGGGAGCAGAGTCCAACCTAGATAAATGCCAGACGACATCAATTGTTATTAGTAGGTAAATTCATTAATCCCTAAAATTACAATACAGCTTTTCTGCTAAACTTGTCTTCCAGGAACGACTTCTGATTTTATATTCAGGCAAAATCTTCCTATTCAGTCTAATAGTTTAAGGAAGCATGGCATCACGAACCCTCCAGTGCAAGTTCTGTTGTGCATAGGGCCACTATGAGTCTCAATGGCACCTAAGGACACCAAGTGCTAATGACATCATCAATCTCTCCCTCGCTCACTATATTTAAACATGTAGTTCTCCTCTACCAGGCAGGCCTATGGAGCATTGATGACTGACAGACCGACAGTGGTTGTCCATTAAGAAAGAGTAGTTGCTACACTTAAAACTACTCAAGGACATTCCTCATATAGTTTTCAAGTACATGGTAGAGTCATGGAAAAAAAGGAACTTGTACTGGTGTTTGTATATATATATATATTCTATGAGTATTAAGATTTGTCTAGTGAGCCATTAACTTTTCTCTGTAAACCAAGAGTAAAAGCAAATCACTGTGTAAGACCTCCTGGCATAAATGAATACTACCCCCCCTAACTTTATCTATTTTAGTTCATCCATCAGATTGGTGGCAATGTATTTGATAAGATCCCATCTACAGAACAAGGACAGAGGTTCAAACACACACCAAATAATAAAGCAGCAAAGCAGGAACAAAAAAGTTTTCTTACTACAAATGGTTGTAAAAACAATTAAAAAGGAGCATGAAATGTGTAGGTTATTACAGAGACATGCACTTGTGAAATGAAGGTTCTTTAACACAACCAAAGGGTATAAGAAGACACTAGGTAGGAAAACATGTTAAAAAAGACTGACCACTTTAGCTACTGGGTTTTTATATATCTCCCACTTGCTTCAGACAACACCAATGGATGATGGATTTTCCATGAGGATTGAGAAACACTGGACAAAACGCACATCAAAGTACTACAGAACAAATAGTCACTTTGCACACTGTGAAGACAAAATGCCAATGGAGAGCAACTTTGCTAATCTGAAAGGAGTGGAACTGAAAAAGCAAAGAAAATGAAGACCTACAAAAAAGGGTTTCCTGTGCCATAGACTTTTAAAATACGGAAGTCATTGGTATAGAAAACAATGAATCCCTACAAATCAGTTAATTGCTATGAACTATAAGGTGCAAGTAAAATTGGTAAATTGATTTCTCCAGTGTAGCACAGATTTGTACTAAAAACTTGCAAGTTACTCCTTAGGAAAAAAACAAACAAACAAAAAAACAGTGGCAGATGAAGTTCTGAACATATAGTTGTTGTTTTTTTCTTTTTCTTTTCTTTTCTTTTTTTTTTTTTAAATATAATACCTCAATACATTTAATAATAAAAGTAAGCTCTACAAAAAATCTGTTTTACATATCATACAAAATGTAGAGGTCAGTGTAGCCCATTAAGCCACACTCTTCAGTCATGGATCAGGAAGACTTGAAATTAGAAAAGTAAGCAACTTTTGTGGCCCATCTTCTTCCTGGAAACAGATTCAGGCTGTCTTCTATTCCCGAGGCATCTGCTGCTGCAGCCTCGAGTTCACTCTACTGTGGAATACCTTCTTTCTTCAGAACATACTGCAAACAAACAAAAATAGACCCCAAATCATAGCAACTTCCGGGCTGTCTGATGAGCCACACTCCTTTCAAAACATGTTGGGAGTTGATTTTCTCTGCTTGGTCAGCTCTATCAAGCTGAACTCTTGTGAAAATGCTGTTCATGAAGACCATGCCCCCCTTGATCTGATGACATGGAAGTGGAGTAACTGGTTACAATATTCCTGAGCGCCAGACTGAGTAACCACGATCAGTTTTGTCCAACACACGTCCTGGCAGATGACAGTGAGGTGTGGCCATGGTTGTGGCATGTGACATGCACTTTGGGAACTATTTTTCTCTACTTTAAAAAAAAAAAAAGAAAGAAGAAGAAGAAGAAGAAGGGTGTGAAAACCTCTGCACTGTTACGTGTCGGGAGAATGATCTTCGATTACACATGCTTCGGGCTGGCTTTCCTCTTCTTCCCCGACAGCTTCCTCTTCAACCTGTTCATCAAGGGGAATTTCGGTGGACTCTGAGTCTTGAGTACAAAGGGTCTTCGAGTCACTGCAACTAGTGTCTTCCTCCACTTGACTTCCACTATCTTTCTCTGTGTCAGATTCACCATCTTCTTCTAGAGTTAGCTCAAACTGGAATTTCTCAGTCTGACCCTGCCGGCCCTCTTCTTGTTCATCAGGTGCAGGAGAGGGGCTCTGAGGGATTGTGCTCTGGTACCATTCACGGTTGTCCTCCAAAGTGTCCAAAATGTCTTGGGCATCAGGATGGACAAGGTCTGCCCATGTCTCCCAGAGAGGATGAACAATATAGTCTATAAAGCCCACCTGGATTTTAAAAAAAAAAAAAAAAAGAATCAAATTTGAGGGACCTGGGATGAAAAGACAAGGGAAGAAAGAAACTAAATCATGGCTCACAGATCTAACACTCAACAAAAGTGAACAAAGACTACTCATCTTATTTTGGTGAAATAGTCACTGTTTTAGACAACAGATCAAATAAAAGTGTTGGTACTAGCTGGTTAAAACTGGCTTCTAGAAACCTCTTTTGAAGAGGATGTATACAGCGCAGAACATTTCTCAGTTATTTATGTGGTATGGTTTGAGAGCTGGAAGAACCACTGTCTAGGCAAATCCAGATAACGGAAACAGTGCCATGTACTCTGCCCTGTTGCTGGAGATCTGAATCAGATCTCCTTATGTGTACCAGAGTAGAAATGTGCTTCACAGGGTTTTCAATAGCTGATTTTTCAAAAGTAGATCACAAGGTCTTTCTGTGGAAGCATCTCTGGGTAGACCCAACCTTTTGGTTAGCAGCAGTCATTACTTGTTTCTGTCACCCATAGACTCACTGTTGTTGTTAGGTGACATGAAGTTAATTATCAGCTCATAGCAACTCCATGTGACAGGAAGAACTGCCCCAAAGCATTTTCTGGGCTGACATCTTTATGGGGGCACAGTGCTAAGTCTTTCACCTGTGAAGCTGCTGTGGATCACCAACCTTTCACTTTCAGTGAGCAACCCAGCGCTTAATCACGACTCCTACATAAACTTTAATTATCTAAGGTGTAAGAATGAAAAGCACTTCTTGGCTCATAAATACTGATATGACATTGAGGTTATCAAAAAGAGGAATTTTAAGAAAGCCCTATAGAATACTGTGTGATGTGTATGCAAAGTGACCAAATGTACAAGTTGTGGCTGACTTTCTTCTCTCAGAAAGCATTAACGTTACCTGTGATTTTTCAACAGACGCATTGTGCTTGTCACACATGGGACTGATCTCCATGCCACGCTCCCTCTCTCGGTCTCCCTGGCGGAAGAACTCCTCCATAATCCGGTCCGTCCACTGGCGGTACAGTTGCAGAGGCTTTGTGGGGTTGCTCAGATCTGCACAATGCACCATATTCTGAAGGACCTAAAATAGATGGATGCATTCTTTACTCAGCAACTGCACCTTTTCTGGTCTTTGGTTGGTTTGTTGGGTTTTTTTTTTTTTCGTTTTTTTTTTTACTAGAAATTCACATCGGATGACTATAACACTTAAAAATACATGTAGTGCAAAATTTATCACAAACAGCGCAACCATGCTGTGTCTCTGTGTGGTTCACACTTGTATTAATAGTCCCAAATCATGCCACTTTTACTGCCTCCAGATATGAAAAACTGTTTATGTCCAAAGTTGGTTAAATTCAGAGTTGTTTCAAGTGACTGTCTTGTGGCTGTTCGTTGCTCTGTTTTTAAATGTATAAGTAAGACCACCAGTAGGATTTTACTTGGTTAAATCTCAGGAATAAGAATTTAGATATAAACCCTGCTGATCATTACTAAAAGTTTAAAGAGAAAGGAAAAAAACAAAACAAAACATCTTATTCAAAGCTGGACTCACAGACACATACACAGACACGCATGCACACACAGACACTCACAAAGAGCAAACTGAAATCAAGCTTTACCTGAATCCTATCAGAATAATTGTCAAGAAGAAGAACCCCTGAGCTTGTCACTTTCTTTGTTTCAACCATAGTTTTCAAGTCAGCCAGAAGATTCATGTGTTTCGACATGTCTGTTGCAAGTACCTTAAAAGACATTGCATAGATAGTTTACTAAGCAAAAATTCCAGAGGAAAAGTCAGAATCTACATACAAAAAGTATTATGCAGAACTGTAAGTGAAAAATAAAATGGACACCTATGACATCTGGTAATAGTGTATAGATGATTCTTTACTCCTTGGAGCAGAGTCAAGTTTTGTTGCTGTTAGGTTTTCTGGAAGTGCAAATAAATGTGTACAATAGATAGAACCATGTGGCAGTCACAAAAGTAATAATCTCTCTCTAAAATAGCATCACACAGTTTGCAGTTTTTCCACACAATGGATTAGAAAGTGATTATTGGACAATGATGAACTGATCCAAGGCTGACGGCAGAATGCTTCAGAAACAGAATATTCTGATTAATTTTCTGCTTATCCTAAACAAATAATTCCAGCCTTTGAATGTGCAGCATTTAACAAAGCTTTTGATAACCAGAAATTCTCCTGTGTTTAATAACCACAACTGAATAATACACATAAAGAAAAGAAGAAAGTCATGGACGTTTCTAAATAGAACTGCCTAAGACAAAACCAAAAATGGTGAAAAAAATCCACCGGAGCTACAGCCACCACTCTGTTTTGTTAGTCATCTTTCTCTGCCTGCCACCAGACCGGAGGAGCTCAGAAAATAAAGCATGAATAATGAGGGTAAGCTGTCATTATTCTTAACTGCAAACTGCTGAAAGTAGAAACCCTATTATAGGACATCACTGCTGGCAGCTGGGGAAGCTTTCTCGAACATGAGATACAATTCTTCTCACCAGATAATCATTGCTCTTTACATTTTTCTTTTCTTTAAAAAAACAAAACACAACTTGTATCACCGTTCTCTTCTATGCTTGTTACCAGCTACTTACAATGTCAATAACCATTTTCCTTAATGATTGTCTTTGCTTTTTGGTCAAATTCTGGAAAATGTCACAGTTTTCTTCCTGGAGCAACTTAAAGCCCACAGCCAAGTGATGGTTCTCCAAGACAGATGAATCGTTGTACATCAGGGCAAGTTCAGAATCTGAAAGAAAGACATGAGGTGGGAAATCAGCAAAGATTCTTGTCTTACTCTTGATTTTCTGAGATACCTGGGATTTAGAATGCCATTTTCCTTAAACATCTCTTGCTGTCCTTACATGATCACATCCACAAGAGGAAATGTTGGATAATGTAACAGTGGAAAGAGCAGTGGGACCTTTGGTGTGAATTCTAATACTCTTAACATGTGACAAGTCACTGTGGCCCTCAGCTCCCTGTTTTCTAAATTGAAAGAAGAGCTACATCAGATGACCTTCAACCTCCCTTTCAAACATGTAGCTTTTATAAACTTACTAGAATATATTATTCCTAACATCTGCAACATGTCCACATCTTAGCTGTTATACTCCTGATAACTGTGTGGCACTGCAGGTTAATGCACTGAACTGTAAGGTCTGTTCGAACTGCAAGGTCAGCAGTTCAAACTCATCAGCCACTTCTAGGAAACTCTACACGGGGTCGCTGCCAGTGGGAACTGACTCAAAGGCACTCAACAACAACAACATCTAACCTGTATCTCATATTATGTAAGAATCATGTGATTTTGGAGTCCTGGTATGGTGTTGTGGGTTAATGTGCTGGACTGCAAAGTAGGTTTGAACCACAAGGTTGGCAGTTCAAGTTCATCAGCCGCTCTTCAGAAACTCTATACAGAGAATCCATGGGTCAGAACTGACTCAACAGGCACTTAAAAACAACAATCTCATATAACGTTAGAATCATGTGATTTTAGGATTGTTTGCACTGAGAGATGATACAAGAATAAAACATACACAATATTAGATTTGGTCATATTGCTCTTCCTCTAGGCATTGCTTTTTTCCCCATTTTTTCTATTTTCATTTAATCTATTGGACTCCTAGTGTGGCACTGTAGGATCAGCACGGGTCTGCAAATGAAAAAGTCTGCAGTTCAAACCCACCGGCTACACCTTGGAAACCCTATACAAAGTCGCTATGAGTCAGAACTGACTTGATGGCACTTAACAATAATTTATTCTATTTCCTTTCCCAGGTATCATGGTAGTCACTGTTGCTGTTAAAGCGACCCTGTGTAGGGATTCCAAATCTATAAAACTTTGTGGGAGCAGAAAGCCTCACCTTTCTCCATCCCAGTGGCTGGCGGGCTCAAACCACTGATCTTGTGGTTTGCAGTCCAATGCTTATCCTACAGAGTCACGGCATTTCTATGTCATTGTCCTTCCTTCTCACACCGCTGAGTTCACAGCTTTGTGTTTAGCTGGCTACATAACCCTGTGGCATAGAATTCTGCAGTGCCCTTACCACTATCCTGGACCTGTGTGTCTTCAGGAGTAAAAATCCCACCTCACTTCTAGTTCCTGCTTCAGGTCAATGATGTAGTCATTAATAAATAAATTCAGAGTGCTTTCTTCTGTTTCTATGTAAGTCATTGTAAAGACTAGAAAGAACATTTTCTGACTAGCGTATGGAAAATATATTTGGAGATCTACATTATTTTCTAAGAAAGAAATAACCCTAAGAAAGTCACCCAATTTGAAAGCAACATTGACAGAAGAAAGTGGCCAAGTTAACATCCATTAAAAGGGATGAATTAATGCAGTTATTTGTTAATAGGAAACAAGGTCCAAAGCAGATTAGACCAAAAAGGTCATTTGAAAACCTCTACAGTATGATTTCTAAGGAGTTCAGGTGTGGCACTGTAGGATAAACACTAGATAGCACCAAGGTTGGTTTGAACTGTAAGGTCGGCGGTTCAAACTTACCAGCCGCTCCTTGGAACCCTACACAGGGTTGCTGTGAGTTGGAACTGACTCAACAGCGCTTAACAACAACAACATGATTTCTAATGCATTAAAAACTCTATCTATACAAATCAGAAGTCTAAAATAATGGTCACCATCATGAAACTGTCGTTATCTTTGAGGGTGAAATGTCAAGTGACTGTTCCTTTCTTCTGTATCCCCCATATTAATTCTATTTCATTTTACAATTGTTGGTGTTGTTAAGTGCCATCAAGTTGACTCTGACCCATAGCGACCCTGTATAGGGTTTCCAAGGAGCCACTGGTGAGCTTGACCCTCCGACCTTGCATTTTAAAGCAACTTTGCAGTCCAGCACATTAATCCACAGTGCCACACCAAGACTAAATATACAGTCATTTTATTATTTTTTTCTAGTTGATTTATTTAATTTCTAATGTCCCAGCTTTGAATAATTTACCTGTTGAGTTCTGATTCCTGAGGTGAAGCAAGTTATTATTTTATAATCTTTCTAATGGGAACAGTAGACCTGGGGAAAACTAAAGGATATGACCTAATTAAAGCAAAGGACCAAAAGGTTGGTTTGAGCCACAAAGTCAATGGTTCAAATCCATAATGGTTCAAAGCCATAAAGTCAATGGTTCCACTCTTTGGAAACCCTATACAGGGTCACTGACGGCACTTAACAACAACAACAACAACAACAAAGGTACATACATGCCCTTTTCTCTGCTTTAAGTTTTTTTGATAAAATGCACTTTTATAAAATTGTTGTTGTTGTTATTAAGTGCCACCAAGCAAACCCACACAGCTGCACTGATATCAAAGTACATAGGTATTAATATTTTGGAATGCTTTGATGATTCTCAGAAGTGCCCCATTACAGGTTCTCAAATGATGATTGAAACATGAAATATTATCTTGTCTAACCTTGAATAAATAAGTTCTTAAACCAAACTTCTAAAATGCACTTGAATAACCATAGTCTCAGGAAATCCATGATTGTCCAATCCTCCTATATACATAAGTGACTCACTGAAATGCATTTTGGTATAGGGTAACCCAAAGGCTACTAAATGATGTAAAAATAGATCTGAATAATCCCTAAAGGCCTGAGTAAGATCTCTCAAAGCAAGGCTACGTTAGCATTCTCTTACTCAATCAGGCTATTTCAAAGTACAGGAAATGATTGGCGAATGAGCATATATTGACACAGAGGATGCTATGAGGTAGGAGAAGGCTAGCATCCATGGCAGTAAAAAAGAAAGGAAGATTTGTAATTGATAATATAAAAAAGCGTTTTCAATAACTTTGCACAATATGTTTGCCATACAAAAATGATTTGAAAATATTTATTTAACATAAAGGGAGTGGTTACCAAATGAATAGAAGTTTTGTACCATCCTGTTCAAAGGCATAGTCCAAATAGTCCCTGTAGAGGCTTTCTATGTAGCAGTATGTTAGAGATGCCCCATATTAAAGAGTCTTTATCATCCCTTTAAAAGGAGCCCAGGTAGCATAGTGGGTTATGTGCTGAGCTGCTAAGTTCAAGGTTAGCTGTTTGAATCCACCAGCTACTCCTTGGAAGAAAGATGAGACTTTCTGTTCTTCTCAAGATTTGTAGCCTTGGAAACCCTATACAGGGACACCATAAGTAGGAACCAACTTAACGGCATATCACTACCACTACCATCATCCCTTATGTTCCCAAAGTCAGTGGTGACTTTATATGAGGAATAAAAGAAGTCATGGTTGAAAGATATCAAATTAACAGAGATGTTCCTATTGCTTTCATTAGGACATTTATAATTGAAAAAAAGTGGTCCAGGCAAGGTAGTAGAAAAGGAAGGGGTAATCACAGATTCTGAATAAGATTAAATGATAGGCGATCTCAAATGTAGAAGCTTTAACATTAATTTACTAAAGTTGCCTTGTTTTCATTCAAAACTTTAGGGCCAGTACAGTGACCCAATCTTTCTGTAAGCTTCTACTTTTGATTAGTCTATTAACACATCTATATAACAAGAGTGCTTCAAAAAGTCTTTGGGAAAATATCATTATCTTTTCATTCTATTCTTTCATGAACTTTTTGAAGCCCCTTTATATTATTTGCATAGAAGTGCTAGAATGCAGTATTTTTTTCCAAATATCATATGCCTTAGGGTATGTAACTATCATTTCCACAGTTAATTTACATTAAAACAAACTATTTCTCTAAAGAACGTATCTCTGAAGATTATGGCTCTCTGTAGAATGAAGGGAACACCTAGTTTATAAAAGCCCTAGGTTGTTTAAAATGTGCCAAGAAAGAAGTGCTGCAGATGCACTTACTTGTATTGATCAGAAACTGATTTGAGACGCCAGGATGATCTACATCATGGATTGCACTGGCAAAAATTGCTGCGAGAATCTCCAAATCTGTAAACACGGCCTAGAAAAGCCAGACAACACAGATGGCATTAGGGGTCCATAATAAAATGAATATGAAGTATAATTAATTGGAAACTAATTCCTAGAATTTAGATGGCAAGCAAAGCAAAGCTTCAAAATATAGTCTCATAATGTGTCACAAAAGAGTCTTTAAAGTGAACAAATAAAGTAAGAAATACTCCTGGACTTTTTAAGTACAATCTTGGAAGAAAATATTCTATCTAATTTTATGATGTCTCATAACCAAATCTTTTCCATTGATTAAATTTTAAAATAAAATTATAAAAGGAGTACATGAAATTCTTTAAAGAAAATAATAATTTGCTTTTATAATACTTAAGATGTTTATGAATACTCTGAAAATGTATATAAAACTAGTTGTTGTTGTTGTTAGGTGTGTGACAAGGTTGTATTCTTTTGCCATACTTATTCAACATAAAACTAGTAAGACATGAGTAACGATTTTTTATTTATTTTTTTTCATCCAAACCAGGGCTGTGTAACCTCAGTATTATTAAAATTTGGGGTCAGACAATTATTGTGGGATGGTGTTCTTTGCATTGTAGGATGAGCAGAAGCAGCCGCCCTGGCCTTTACCCATTAAATGTAAGCAGTTTAGTTGTGGCTAAGACACTAGACATTGACAAATATTTCCTGATGGGGTAACAGTTAGGAGATGGAATCACTCTCAGTTCAGGACTACTGATCTGAACAATAAGGCAATAACAACATTTTACAATGGAAACAATCTTAACTACCAAATATATCAGCTAAACAAAATATTTTCCCAAAGCAATTAAGCCAATCAAATTGCTTAGTAAACATTTGATGGAATAACTTCTTAGGATTTTATAAAATTATAGAAGTGTTTCCTTCTAATAAATTCTGTGGGAGAAAAAAATCAATGCATTGCTTATAGCTATTTCATGAAATAATCATCCTTTCAACTATAAATACAAAAGCCATCAAATTACACTTCAAGAAAACAAATTAATCAAAACTGAGTAAGTCAGAAGTCCTTTTATGAAATGTATCATTTCAAAGAAGCAATCTCATAAACACAAGAATCCTTAAAACTTGGATCAACTTTCACAGGTAAAATTTGTCAATGAATAACCTGTTTATTATTTCATCCCCTATAACTCAATTCACTCTCAGAAAACCCAATTATTTTCTGTAAACACTTCAGTAAAAAAAAATTAAAATTAAGGGTTTGCAACATCATTGGCAAGTTATTGTTCCTGACATTTAGGAAGCAGATTTACCTCCAAAGCAGGTGTAGCTAGTAGCACATGAGTAGACTGGACAACGTCTGCAGCGTGGATATTGTTGTGATAGGCCACATCAGCATGGTAATGGTCTTCGAGAGTCATAAGGTATGTAATTAAAGTATCTACCGGAATTTTAAATGTTTTTAACAAATCCCGTTCCTGTAAAACAAGAACTCCTCTAAATACTTTTGTCTCTATATACAGAGAGAGACTATAAAGAGCAATTTCCCTAGCATTGTTGACAGAAAACTCACATGCTAGCATGGTCAACAGATAACTCAAAAATGAAAATGGCATGCTCATATCTAGCGAGAAAAAAAAAAAAGTAACCAATGGAAGATGCAGGGACATTAAGTCAATTGTCCTATGGAGTTCTGTGGAGTTGAACTGTGCTTTTCTCAAAATGTATGGTGTGGGGAATGAACTGCCAGCTCTCAAAGTCCCACGTTTCATCAACATGGAGGCAGCTTTAGTCCAGTCCCACGGACTTGGCTACTACAGTCTGCTGATTGAAACTCAACCCTCTCCCTATGGGGGGAGTTTGCCATTCCAGTCCCTGTGTAGGTGGAGTCTCAACTTCCCACTGAAATCCCAAGCCTGAGCTGGAACCAAAGTTCAATACAAGGAAGAAATGGATGTGGAGATGATATCAGTATGTTAAAAAGTAAATAAAAAAATTACACTTAAGGCTTTTGTCAGCAAGGAGCTTATTCACTTTTTAGTTAACATTCAATTATCTGGACTAGTGAGGGTCACATATAGTATCTTTAAACTATTATTTTAATGAATTCCTTTAATTTTCCCATACTGTATCTTTTTCTTAAATGGAAAGAAAAGCCAAAAACGTGAGTTTTTTTATTTTGCCCACACTCTAACTACTTTCAAGGCATCCTTATTTGTTCCTTAGTAAAAGGAGGGAAATATCAAAATAAGAACAAAACGATGAGTAATGAAGAAGATAAAATATATAAGCAGCCCCTAGACTGGACATTAAGTTCCTGAATAAAATAAAAGTGACAAAGCTAGCCAGGTTACCTGAAAAATTGTATGCATGATAACAGTCAAAGGCCGGTTACCAGACAACTCTGCTATCCTGAACACATGAAGGCCCCATTTGTTCACATCTTCTAGTTCCTGGGGTTAATGAGAGATAAAAAAAAAAAATACAAAATGAAACAAAGAACACAATCATTAATAAGTTACCGATTTAACATAAATATTGATAATTTTTAAATGATTAATTTTAAATGCAATGGACTCATAGTATAAATACAGGCAAAGTTTAAGCAAGTCCATTTACATGTACTGAGAACTGAATAGCACCGACTAACTTTAGGATTTTGCTAACACCATACAGAGTCTCAAAGCATTTCTTCAGCAGATAGAACTCATTCATTAAACCTTAGTTATTTCTCCAAAAAAAAGATAATATAGGTATGCAAAAGATACAATAGATTTCTAGTTTTTTGAGTTCAAGGACTAAAATGTAGATATCAAAACTAAAGAACACACAAAGCTTATCTGTCTAAATTCACATATTAATAAACTTAAGGAATTTAGAAAGAACTTTATAGAACATATTCAAAGACACACATACATGCATGCATTTTTTTAATCTACTTAGAAGACTCAGAATTCATTAAGACTCATCATCACTTATTTAAGGTCATCATCCCTGAAGTTTTTCTACCTTGGCCAGGACATCTTCTTGTTCGGTTTTAACTCCAAACCTTGGGATACTTGAATTAGTCAAACTCGAGCTGTGCATCAACTTCTTGACTCCACTGATCTGAGACATTGGCCTCTTCTTCTTCTCTTTTTCCTTCTGAGTTGGAGAAGGAATTTCCACCTCATGTTGCTTATCTTAAGTAATTTAGAAAATGTTCCACAGTCATTATTTATTCTATTATTTTTTAAAAAGCATAACACACATAACTGGACAAGTTTTCATTGATCATCATATAGTCTAGGAAATATTTTCAAGTTAAACTTCTTGTAGAGAGTTGGGTGTTCACAATTTGATATAAACTTATTTTGATAGTTCAAACACAACTTATGCAAATAAATCTCACTGCGAAATAACTAATATTAAGAATATTCAGTGGTTACTTCATTGATAGAGTGCCTTTTTTAAAATTTTGTTTTGGGGGGTACAAGACTGATCATGATAGCTGAAAAAGAAAGACACTGTTTTTATTGGTCATTCACTCTTCCTAGTGAAATTCACTTAGGATCATGAAAACTACCCTTGCCAGTTAAGAACTCCAAACTCTCAAAATAGTAGAAACGGCATACGCAGTGTCCTAAAACAACAATATGTGACCCTACTAGCTTATCAAAGTGGGTCACACTGTGATAGCAGAAGCAGCGTTTGGGGATGGCTTAGATAATTTCTGCTACTCTCTTCTTTCCTATGCTATACTGACATGAAGGAGCTCTGGTAGCGTAGTGGTTACGAATCGGGCTGCGAACCTTAAGGTCAGCAGTTCGAAACCACCAGCCGCTCCGCAGGAGAAAGATGAGGCTTTCTACTCCCATAAAGATTTACACCCTTGGAAACCCTGTACAGGGTCGCTATGGGTCAGAACCGACTCGACGGCACTTAACAACAACAATACTGACATAAGGATTATGGCTTTACAAAGTTTTCTGAGGGTCATAGAGAATTTCCAGTATCATTGGGTAAGGAAATACGTACCTACAAAGAATTGCTGTTTTCTAAGAAGAGGCATAAGATATCTTAGTACATTCATCCACTATTCCAAGTCACCAAGCTCATTCTTACACATTAATGCATTCAATAAATGTCAGCTTAGTGAGTATGCTAATTAGATATTACAGCAATTTTCCTTGAAAACGAAATACATCAAGGATCTGGTTCAAATTATTGGTTTTCATTACTTTCATGTTATTTCTGTGGATTGAGGGATTCTAATACACCACAGTCTCAAGTATTATCAACAGTTTATTCATCAGCAATCGCAATGATTCTGCCTCACTGGTTAACCGAGTTTGGTGTTCACTGCTGTTGTGTTAGGCGCCATTGAGTCGGTTCTGACTCATAGCGAGTGACCCTATGTACAACAGAACAAAACACTGTGATGTCTCAGCCCAATGTTGCTGCTACCGCGTCAACCCAACTTATTGGAGGTCTTCTTCCTCTTTGTCATTGATTCTCCACCATACCAGCATGATGTCCCTTGTCAGGGAGCAGAGATAGTGAAATTAGGTTTATCCATCCACTATTAGTCACTTTGGCTTATCAATAAATACCCAGCAATACTTGACATTTCACAAGTATTTCTGACTACATGCAGAGGTCGATTTTAGAGTTCAGTACTCTGAAAGCACTGGCAATATAAAACTTTAATTCAGAGAACCCCTAAAGTTGAGTAAAAATTAAAAGACTAAAAAAAACGTTACCTTTGATTCTAAGGCTTTGAGGTTCAAACTATTAATATGACAAATGAAAATAAATGTAATTCTTACTATTTGTGTGGTTTTTCAAAATGAATTAGTTGTCTATATCACTCCAGAAAACAAACAACTAAAATGAAAAACAATCGCATGTTCTTCTCACCTAAGAATGTGTTTGATATGTACTCTGACACTTGATTTCCAGACCGACTCATTTCAGAGAGATGGGTGAGCTCCCGATTAAGCATCCTTTTAAACTGAAAAAAGAAAGAAAATTTTAAATGACATAACACAAATATACTCTAAGATACAGGAAAATAAACACAAGACATTTAAAAGCTATCCTAATAATTTAGACCTAGCTGGCTGTGAACCCTCGAGTCTGTTCTGACCCATAATTGCCCTGTTTAGGGTTTTGGAGGTTGCACTTCTTGAAGGAGCAAAAGCCTCATCTTTCTCCCATGGATTGCCTGGTGGAGCCGATCTGCTGATCTTGCAGTTAGCAGAACAATGTGTTAAGTCACTACACTACAAGACCTCCTTAGAATTTAGACAAGTACCATCCAATTGAGCTTTTCGCAATTTTGGAAAACTTCTTCAACTATGTTATGCTATGTTAGTGCAATCAAGTCGCTTCTGACTCATAGTGACCCTGTTTAGGGTTTCCAAGCTTTTAAAATCTTTGTGAAGCAGAAAGCCTCATCTTTCTCCCATGGTGTAGCTCGAACTACAGCTTTTGTGGTACACAGTCCAGTGCATTTCTAGGGAGCCACTGTACTCCCTTCGACTATGGTTGTTGTGTACCACTGAATCGATTCCAACTCATAGCAATCCTATCTAGGGTTTCTGAGGCTATAAATCTTTATGGGAGCAGAAAATCTAATCTTTTTACCATAGAGTGACTGGTGGATTCGAACTACTGTCCTTGTGGTTAGCAGTCCAACTTGTAATCCACTATGCTATTCATAGCGAGGGGTCCTGGTGTGGCACTGTGGGTTAATGCACTGTAGTTTAATGCGCCAGACTGCAAAGCTGTTTGAACTGCAAGGTTGGTGGTTCAAGCTCACCAGATGCTCCTCAGAAACCCTATACAGGGTTGCTATGGGTTGGAACCAACTCGACGGCACTTCACAACAACATTCATAGCAACCCTGTAGAGGGTTTCTGAGACTGTAAATAATTTTTCCGGGGGCAGAGAGCCTCACCTCTCTCCTATGGACCTGCAGGTAGTTTAAAATCTTTTAACTATACTGTGCTTTCATATAGAAGTCCCTAGCCACATGTGTCTAGTAAGCACTTGGGAAATGTAGTTACTGTAGAGGTTCTGGATTTTAAATGATATTAAACTTAAGTAGCCACATGTGTCTGGTGACTACCATACTGAAAACAGATTTATTCAATTAATTAAGGGAAAGTATTGTTTAATTAAGGGGAAAAGGATAAGAAATTAAGATGTACTACTAGAATTTCAAGGCGATCTGGTAACATAGTGGTTACAAGTTGGGCTACTTAATCTCACGGTCAGCAGTTTGAAACTACCTGCAGTTTCATGGGAGAAAGATGAGACTTTCTGCTCCTGTAAAGATTTATAGTCTCGGAAACCCTATACAGGGTTGCTATGAGTCAGAACTGACTCTACGACACATGGCCACCACCACCACCACTAGAACTTAAAAAAGAAAAAAAATAACCTAATTTAAAGGCACACAAAAGGGTTGCCACAAAGTAAAACATGGTAAATTTTTACTAATTAATCATTAGCACAAATGAGCTATGTGTACTGGGGAGTGGTTTGAATGCCGTCTTTCATCCCAAAGCAAAACTGAGTAACTTTTATTTGAATACTCTACCAGAGGAATCCGTTACGGAGCAGAAAGCCTCATCTTTCTCCCTCAGAACAGCCAGTAGTTTTGAACTGCTGACCTTGAGGTTCGTAGCCCGACTCGTAACCACCTCGGAAACCCTATGCCGAATCGCTATGAGTCGGAACCGACTCCATGGTACACCACCAGAGAAGTCCTAGTGTGGTGTGGGATAAAGCACTGGAACCCTATGTTGGTTTGAACCACAAGGTCAGTGGTTAAACTCAGCAGCCACTCCTTAGAAACCATACACAGGGTCACTATGAGTCGAAACCAACTCTTTGGCACTTAACAATAACTCTACCAGAACTCTTAAGAAATAAACTAATTGAAAAGAAACCCCATAATGTTTTCTTTCTAAAGTTTTTTAAAAGAGAGTATAAGACTTAGTTTTTGAACACACACTGGATTTACCAATCTACTTCCCCAAGTCACATAAATAGTAGGTCAACTTCCAATACTCCTTTACTTCACAGTTTATTTTGTTGATACTGAGGTGCCTATTTAAATTTGAAGTAACACTGGACATAACTTCACACTACTACTTGCATTAACAAAATACAGTATTCTCAAGGTTTAATACTTCCTCAGCTCTGGTGCTTCTGATGGTATCTCCCTTTGATTTAAAAGAGAAGTCTACTGGACGCCTTTTACTCCCAGGGAGCTTCAGAAAGTTCAAGGCAAAATGGAATTGAGAGATAATAGGATTTCTCCATGAACTTTTTGAAATTCCCTCGTATATCTTAGTGTTTCTTTTAACATGTATTTTTTTTCTGTACATATAGCAACTGATATTAGATACTTACGGAGCTCTGGTAGCGTAGTGGTTACGAATCGAGCTGCGAACCTTAAGGTCAGTGGTTCGAAACTACCAGCTGCTCCGCGGGAGAAAGATGAGGCTTTCTACTCCCGTAAAGATTTACACCCTCGGAAACCCTGTACAGGGTCGCTATGGGTCGGAACCGACTTGATGGCACTTAACAACAACAACAACATTAGATACTTGGTCCAAAGAAAGTCAAACACATCTTGTTTTCACATTTTATAGTCTTTTCAAATGGATAAAATAAACTTATTACAAAGTTGAATTTCACCATAAATTCTTATGTAAATCTGATTGAGAGCAGTCAGTTTAAGTACTGGACTGTGAACCACAAGGTCCACTTGAGCCCACCAGCCAGTCTGCAAGAGAAAGATGACTTTCAGCTCCCATGAAGATGCAGGGTTGGAAACAACTTGAAGGTATTTAACCTCAACAAATTTTGAAATGTGATTCCAACTATTTAATCCATTTATTTAGTATTAAAAAATAAAATCTTGTATCTCTGCATAAATGAATACCTGACAAATCACTGTATCAGAGTTAATTTTATTGACCATCTAGATTAGGAATACAAACGGAACTATTATACTATAAGGCATGAGGGAGAAAAAGGAAAACATTTTAGCTAACAATTTTATACTACAAGATATGTATAATAACATCTCCAACAGTCAAAACTGAAGAATTGGCCATGACCGACACAAAGTTGTTGGTTTTACGTCTAGGTTTTTAAGGAGATCTGGTGGCACTGTGAGTTAGGTGTTTGGCTTCTAATCAGAAAGTTGATGGTTCAAACCCACCATGCTGCTCCATGGGAGAAAGATAAGGTGATCTGCTCTCATAAAGATTTACCATTTGGAAATGCTATCTAGGATCGCTATAGGACACAGAATCAACTCACTGGCCATGGGTTAGGGAGTTTAGGGATCCATGGTGGCAAAGTGGGTTAAACAGCAGGCTGCTAACTGCAAGCTTCGTGGTTCAAACCCACCAATAGCTCTATGGTAAAAAGGTGAGACTGTCTGGTCCCATCGAGACTTACATATCACTAGGAAGCAGTTCTTCTCGGTCCTATAGAGTTGCTATGTGTTGGAATTGACTGGTTTGGTCTGGTTGGGTTTGAGTTTAGGGAGCTTAGTCTCAGTCTCAGGGGGGGAAAAAAGGTCACTTTCGTTGTTCATACATTTTTATAAGTTGTTTCTGATTAGAAGCTGTTTTGTGTACTATAGAAAATCTAGAAACCCATGCAGAAAGCAATTAAACATTACCCATATCTCATATTCCTATTATCAGCAATAACCACAAATTATTAACTATATTTCCTTCTCTGCCTTTTCTCTCCACATTTGTTTGTACATGTTCCCTTTTAAAATTAGCATATATAGTATACAAAAAAAAAAAAAAAAGGAATGGTCTTTATCTTAATTTAGCATTATGCATTATAATCCACAGGGGAGAAAATAAAAAAAAATAAATCTGCAAACATATAAGAATAAGAAGACATTCACATCTGTATTTTTAAAATGGCCAGCTCCATGCAAGCTCTACCAAACTTGCACATAGTACCCATTTAACATAGCATGCATTGCTAGCTGACCAAAACTCGGTCAAATAAAGATAAAGAAGTTAGATTCAGGGACCAAGTGTTAATTTGCTACAATTTGATGAACTGGACCTTTGCTTATGGATGTAGTTGCTCAAAATTCCAACCGAAAGAGGAGGATTCTTCCTATCAACGATCAGGCTTTCAAAAATGGGGGGCTATAAAGGCATGAAGTGGCTGGCTTAAGAGCTTTCATGAGTGTGCTTAGTTTCAGAATGAGGAGGGTAAGGTAGAATCCCCACTGAATAGTTTTCTTCTTTTCTAAATGGGTCGGGTGAAGAAGGAAGGGGTTAGGATTTTACAATTCAATTGTGTGTTAATTGTTCACAAGATTAATGCCAGCCTCACAGTGTAAATGTAGAAGATGTGCAACTAAAAGGGGGGGAGGAGTTAATCTTCCATTTCAGGAACAGATTACCCTAGGACCAGCACGAGGGAAGAACATGAGTGGAACATCGGATTCTAACTAGAAAATTGGAGACAGCAGAGACGGTGGCATCAAGAGATAGCACAGCTGAGCACTCTAGGCCCATGGAATGCAAAAGGCTGTGTGCCTGAGGACTGGAGGCTGGCTTGCAAAGTGTGCCCTTTGGACATTTAAATGTGTATGTATTTTCTATTTTGTATGTGTACGTAAAAAAGAGAAAATAGAGTTAAATACTATTGACAGATGGTACATGTACATTGTAACAACTGCAATGATACAAAATATGATCTATTAAATGTAAAACTGATAATCTACCCTGTAAACATTCAGTCAATTCACAATAAAAATTAAAAAAAAAAAAAAAAATGGCCCACACATCTTTAACAAAACTATAATGGGCAAATTATAGGCTATCAACTAATTATATACAGCAATACAAAGTGTCTTGTATAGACACTTTGTATTGCTGTATATAATTAGTTGAACTCTCACCACAAAAGGCCCAGAAATCAGGGTCTGAGTTTTGGAATGGGTAGCTGGTAGAGAGAACTCAAATAATGTTGAGTATCTAACATGTGTAGCCTCACACACCGTAGGCGCTTTCTGGACCATAAAAAGTGAGACTTGTTTTCTTAAAAAATTTTAATCACTACTGGACACTTAGTGAGCTCTGGTAGCGTAGTGGTTACAAATCGGGTTGCGAGCCGCAAGGTCAGCAGTTCGAAACTACCAGCCGTTCCGCAAGAGAAAGATGAGGCTTTCTACTCCCGTAAAGATTTACACCCTCGGAAACCCTGTACAGGGTCGCTATGGGTCGGAACCGACTCGATGGCACTTAACAACAACAACAACAACTGGACACTTAGATGAAGGATTTGACTACAATTATGACTATAAAAATAGATATATATCAAATGACCTAGCTGCTCTGCCCTGGCGATGATAAATGGATCTAGGGCAGTACTCATTTGGAAATAATTCTCCCTCTCTTGAGAAATGGACTATAATACCATGCAAAATGCTTTGATGGTAAATAAATCTCTGCTTAATAATGTATAAATTAACACTTGGAAAAATGAGAATGTACTAAACATATTAGACATATATTCAATGAAATCCCTCTCTTTGACCTAGAACTGCCCATGCTATGAGTTAAAAATTGTAATTTAGAACTGCCTGGTCAAGACCAAAGTCCTTTTCTATAAGGTAAGGGTTAGATAAGGTTTTCCGTCATTCCTAACTTGTTAGAAGTTGATATAGAAAATACAGTCCACAGGTCCTCCATGTACTTCTCTCTAGCATAACTAAATTACAAAGCAAGCTTTTTGGGGACAATTGGAAAATATAGACAGGAACCCATTTTTTCAAAGAACCATCTTCTAACTTGTAAACAACCAAATATAAGGAATGCTGTCATATGCCCAAGCAGCAAAATATTTTTTCATGTAACCTGCAGATGTTATACACACTATTGGATTCTTCGGGGAGAATATAAATATGTAGTTTAATTTTCCTGGCAGTTTGCTTATACAATTCATCAAAATAAGCCAGCCAGTACAGACAACCAAGGCATAATATGACAGTGAAAGGAATCCAATTACTGTACAGACTGACTGACAGACTGTATATTCCATGATTATTTTTACAACATATACATCTATTTTTCAGACTACTCTGTCTTTATTTAAAAAAAAAAAACAAAGCCATGGGCTAGAGAAACCTTTTATCACATATCTATCTGCCTACCAAGGTCTTCGAAGGGCTCCATAGAAGTCAACATTTCCTTTTACAGTACCTGGCAGAACCAATATTTTGTACCTCCTTCTATCTTCCCAGGGGAGAGAGTATAGGGGATTTCCTAGAGATACATTTTTTCTAAGAGTCAATTAAGTTAGAGTTAAGGTCATTTGCTAAAAGGAAGTAAAATTGTTTTCCTTTTTTTTACTATTGGCATAAAACTTTTGGGCCAAGGAAGCTGAATTATTAACCACAAAAATTACTGTGTTTTCTCAACTAGTAGTTGACCTTAAGAATGGTTCTAGAATGTTTAGCTGGAGTATGAAAGAACGACAATATACAAAACCATTCAACAATCATTCCTAAGTGCAAGTGGAATTTTTTGCATTTTATCATCAAGTAATAATATTTGGGATAACTATATAAAATTATCATGGGGTACTGAGTATACCTAGAAACGGTAATAAAAGGTATTACTCCTGGGACCTAGTTACAATCCTCAACAGATTTAGAAGGAAAAAGAGAGAGCCACCTTTCAAAAGAATTAGTTGTATAAACTGCAGAAAATTTAGTTGAGCACTTTGATATTTTAAAATTGACTTCTAAATATTTTCTCTTCATAAATTAATTTGTCATCAAAATAGTCTGAAAACAATATATAGAAATATGGTTGCAACAAAGAACAAAGATGGGGAAAAAAAAAAGAAGATTTCTAGGCAAATGCTTTTAGATCCTTTGTTCTCAAAATGTAACAGTATGCCGGTATACGGTATTAAGAAAGGGACCATGCAGTGGAGTCTGAGTACCGTATTTTGTTTTTAAAACTTAGTTCTGCAATTTATACTTTGCATTTAAGAATGTTAAGAGCTCCAAACAAAACAATACAAGAGAATTAAAAGATTATTAAATGTAATTCCCTGCATATGTTTGCATTCATGCCTGTATTCTACTGGGGATATTACATATCTTCCTAGTAGAGGAAGGTGGTGGTGCAAGTCCAACCCTAGGAAGATGCTTATCTGCCTCCAATATTTTGCTAAAAAAACATTTTGGTACACTGCACTGTGACACACTACAAATCTGGGAGATTATCAGCTATTTAAAATAAACCCTGCATTGACTATATAAGAAAAAATTCTTCAAAACACAGAATAAGCCCAAATATATCTGTATTTGTCCTTCTTAACAGTTTTTAGAGCTATAGTATTAAAAGAAATCAAAGTTGTCTAGCAAAAAAATTTCCTCAAAATGATAAGCATTATATTTCTGCATTTAGGTTCTTTGAGGTTTTCTTCATAGTTATAATAGAAATGTGAAGGGAAAAAAAATCTATGAAATATGAGCTGGCTAAAAGCTAAGAGAGGAATTTTGAGGGAACTATTAGGGTTCTTATTTACTCTATCTATCTATCTATCTATCTATCTATCTATCTATCTATCTATCTATCTATCTCTATATCTATCTATCTATCTATCTATCTATCTATATATATATACACACACACATATATATACATATACAAAACAATTGAAAAAAATCTAGACAATCTACAGATTGAATGAGGTGTAAGGAAGCATGGCTAACTGGACAACAACATGGAAACAAGCCTTCCTAGAATTCAAGTAAATTTCACAGCAATGGGGAATTTTTTCTTTAAAAAGAACTAAGGAAAACGCAAAACATTTAAGCCTGAGAATCTGTAAAGCAATAAAAAATGGGATCTCCAAAATCATGTATTAAGATTGGCTTAGATATTCAAGGTAAACTTCAATTTCTGAAGAAATGCTTCATTTGGGACTAAATAGGATTTTTTTTGTGTGTGTAACTTCTTGCTTTTACTACAGAGATAAGCTCATGATACACACTCATGGGGCATGCAAAAAGCTTGCCAAGCAAAAACCTAATCTTCTTAAATTCAGTGTATTAATTTATTTTTGAGATTAACAAAAATAACAGTATCATTCAAATTTATCATTTCTTGCAATCTTACAGATAGTTATGATATCATTACTGCAGTGTATCACGGAAATAGGTGACCGATGTCAAGGTTTCTTACCTTCTAGAGATTTATATTTAAAGGTGAAAAAAAAATACTCCTCATTCAAACTAATCCAGATCTTTCTAAATAGACACAAATGCATTTTTAATGTATTATCTGCCACATATGAAATGAACTGACTCCACAGCACATAGCCACCACCACCACATATTACATAAAATCCATAAAGTAGTATAAGTAATTTGGCTCAACAATTTATTTCCAATAGAGACACATTTTTAGTTATCTTGATATTTTAAAGTATAACCCAAACAACTCACGGCAAACTAAAAAAACACTGCCCACTGGAAAAAGCTATACTAACATGCAAATTACATCTAATAAATTATATAATCACTCTTTATCTTGACCATAAAATCACACATTTCTTTCCTAATTCACATCTAAGGAAAAGCTATATATAATAGCTTAGCAAGCACATACTTCAATATAATGTAATAAAACTATCAGTTATATAATCAGAGTAATTAGGAATTTTCAATGGTTAAATAAATCTTACCTTTATGTAGCCCCAAGACACTGACAGTAAATAGTTTACTTCGGGCATTTTTGATCGATTGATTGATTGATTGGTGTGTGTGTGTGTGTTTGTAAATAATAAGCTCTAAAATACGTATATCTTCCAAACCTTGATACTTTAACAATCTCCACAAACCACAGAGTTTGAAGGATTTTATAGATTGTTGGTAACTAAGTATATATAAGACAGCTTCGCATTAAATTCCACCGAGCAGTCTTCCCAATGAATACATGCCATTTATAAAACTCCAGAATGGAACAAAATTCAACCACTATTTTGAATAAAGGGAATTCATGTGATAAAGAGATGCCTAAAGATCGAAGGGTCTGCATCTTTCTCTCCCTGAGCTCCAGGGCTTAATGAATAATGTATGCCAAGATGCTTAGCTGCAAGAAAGACTAGTTCTGTCAAAAGCTACCAAATAAGGAACTGTGGGGAAGACAGAACAGAGCCAAGAAACCCCTCCTATAACACCCTAAATAAACACCAATAGCACTCCATTCCTTGGTCTATAAGGGCAGGGGAGTGGCCTCAATCCAGGCCACTTTTTGATTGGTTGGCAAGGAAAAACCTCCCGGGGAGGATCACCTCCAGGGAGGATCGGTAACATTTAATAACGGTATCCCTACAGCTGCAAGGCTGCCACATGAAAATATGAATGGGATTTCCCTTTCCGCAGTGATGAATGAGGACCACTAAATTCTGAAATATTTCTATCTGATTTTTAAATAAGGGTGGCCTATCTTTTCAGTCATTTTTATGAATTTTTAAAAATTCTCTCTATTCTGACTGCTCTTTCTTCAAAATAAAAGCTGCTTTCTAATAGCAACAGAGCATTTTAATTACCTCCCTCTTTTCAGTCGCAGAAGATGTGATTTTCTTGGTGACATAGATAGAACTAAAGTTCTAAACCCTCTGTATTCCAACATATAAAGCACAGTGTGAAAGACAATTCAGGTCTGTAATTCACAAATGACACATGATTTCATCTGTTGCGAAACGGCTGTTCTGAGAACCTTTTGTTTCTATTGTTATATGTGTCTGTGCTCCACAACCTTAAATATCTGGGGGTCTGGTGGTTAATTATAAATCTGATTGGGAGAAAGAAACACTAATGCATTTGTGTCGTTAAAGACTGCACAGTTTTATATTCTGAATTCAACCCTGTGTTTTCATCAGACGAGAACATGTTTCATGAATGCTTAATGCAAGTGGATTTTAGGAAAACAGAACTGAACTCAAGAGGAATCAAGAGGGTTCAGGTCATTTACAAGAAGGGTTAACTGAGATACCTAAAATCTTTTGAGGGAAAAACAGTCTTCTCTATTTGGATTGTTCAGTACCTTTCACGCTAAGAGGCTTTGTGGAAATGAACCGAGGGAAATCTAGCATTTATGCTGTTGTTAGGAGCCGTCCAGTAGATGGGACACGAAAACTGTCCCAAAGGGTTTTCTTGGCTATAATCTTTATGGAAGCAAATTGCTAAGTTTTTTTCATCCTTGGAGCTGCTAGGTGGGTCTAACTTTTCAGTTGCACCACTTATTTTGGCATAAAGTTCTGTCCGTTCTAGCTTATCTCTGTCTCAAAGTTTGTACTTAACTCTCTGTTCTATAAGGAGAGGCATTGGGCCATTAGCTGCAAGACTGGTGATTCAAAACTACCAGCTGTTCTGAGGGAGGAAGATAAGATTTACAGTCTTGGAAACCCTATACAGGGTCTCTATGAGTCAGAATTAACTTGATTATCAGTAGGTCGTATGCTTCTATGATCTGTTGCTATGATTCCTGCCTTCCTTCCATTTAATATTTCTGAATCAGTTTCGTCTATCTCGTTTTTGTTGTTAAGTGTCCTCAAGTCATTTTCGACTCATAGCAACCCTGTGTAGGGTTTCCAAGAAGCAGACTTGTAAGTTTGAGCCACTGGCCTTGAAGTTCCAACAAGCGTTGAGGTCCAATGCATGATCCTAGTACCACACCAGGACTCTGTTTTTGTTATTAGATGCTATTAAGTGTGTTGTAACTCATACAGAGACCTGATGCACAACAGAAGGAAACAATGCCCTCTTATCTTACTAAAATGCTTCCATCTTAAACAGTCATTTACTACTCTGCCTCGCTAATCATTGGTCCCTTGCTGTTAAAGTCCTCCCTCAGCTGTAGTTCACCCTCTTGTGTTCATTTTTCAGTAACCAATAAGTGCCAACACTTCTGCTCTGAACCATATGTGTGTCAAAGTATAACAGTGCCCACAGGGTTTTCAATGGTTGAGTGATCAGTAGCTTGCCAGCTCCTTTTCCTCAGGAACCGCTAGATGGACTCAAATCTCCAACCTTTCTGTTAGCAGCTGAGCATGTTAACCCTTTGGACCATCCAGTGACTCCTCTAGATTCTCTATAAAATAACTTATAACCCCAACCTTCCATGAAAAATGTCCTGAGAAGAATACCAAAGCCATCTTTCTATTGATCATTCATTATTCTTAAATTCTCTGAAGTGTTTGACACTATTTGGTCTCTCTTCCTACTCTCAAACCTCAAATCTCAGGACCCAGAATTTCCTTGGTTTTCATCCCACTCCTCTGACAATGCCTACTTTGAATTCTTCCATTCATCCTTTAGGTCAGAATGTCCAGGAAGACTCTGTCCTAGGCCTTGAATCTCCATGACCATTTCTAACCTGAACTCAAGTACCTTACTTCCAAACAAGTGTTATTGTTAAGTGACAAGAAGACACCCTTCTCTAGGGTTCTGCTAGTCACCTCTAGGTTTTTCCAGACTGACAAAACACTTTTTCCATTTAAAGTAAGTCTTAACTAGCTTCATTTCAATCAGTAATCCCATAGTTTTTTCCAGTATCACAGACTTAATTAAGTTGATGACTTGCTCCTCTCATTTAACAGGTGTGTCATGAGACTCTAACACTGTTGGTGTTATTTTTAAGTGCTGTTGAGTCAGTTCCAACACATAGCAACCCTGTATAGGTTTCCGAGGAACAGCTGGTAACCTTGAACTGCCGCCCTTGCAGTTCAAACCAAGCTTGCAGTTCAGCACATTAACTCACAGTGCCACACCAGGATGCCATTTTTAGGAGCTATCGAGTTGACTTAGACTCATAGTGACCCCTTATGCACTGTAGAAGGAAACACTGCCCAGTCCTGTGCCATCTTCACACCTGTTATGTTTGAGCCCATTGTTGT
>NW_006408878.1:97002-99560 GCF_000296735.1 Chrysochloris asiatica
AAACTTTTCCTAAATGTATACCACTCAATATCCTTTTGTTCTGAAGGACTGCCTTTTGTTCTGTGTATCAATTCAACATAAGCAAAATCAGGTGTTGGGGAATTCCATTCTTTGCAATGTTATCCTTGATTCATTATGATCCACACAGCCAAATGCCTTTGCATAGTCAATAAAACACAAGTAAACATCTCCTTGGTATTCTCTGCTTTAAGCTATGATCCATCTGATGTCAGCATTGATATCCCTTGTTCCACATCCTCTTCTCAGTCTGACTTAACTTCATGGCAGCTCCCTGTTGATGTACTGCTGTAATTGTTTTCTAATTATCTTCAGCAAAATTTTACTTATTTGTGATTTTAACAATATTATTAAATACTTTGCACATTCTCTAGGGCTATCTTCATTGGAATAGGCACCATATGAATCTCTTCCATTTGGTTGGCTGGGTAGCTGTCTTCCAAATTTCTTGGCAAAGCCAAGTGAATGCTCCTAGAGTTGCATCAGTTTGTTGAAACATTTCAATTGGTATTTTGTCAATTCTAGAAGCTTTGTTTCACACTAATGTCTTAAGAGCAGCTTGGATGTCTTCCTTCAATAGCATACGTTCTTGATAATATGCTCTCTCCTGAAATGGCTGAACATTAATTGATGCATTTTAGTACACCCACGCTGTGTATTCATCTTCTTTTGATGCTTCATGCATATTTCAATAGTTTAACCAGAGAATCCTTTAAAATTGGAACTGGAGGTTTACATTTTTGTTCAGTTCTTTCAGCTTGAGAAAGGCGGAGTGTACTCTTGCCGTTTTTCTAATTCCTGGTCTTTGTACATTTCATCATAATATGAGGGTGAGTCAAACATTATCGGCACTCTGGCTGCAGAATTTATTTTCAACTTTTAGAAAAGACAAATACATCAATTTCTGACATTATCTCCTTGGTTTTCAATATACTTTGACCATCTGTCAACAAGCTTTCCTATTCCCTTATTAAAAACGGTTTTAGGCAGAGCTACAAGCCATGAATGTACTGCTGTCTTCAATTCCTTAATCTCAGGTGAATCTTCATTGTCAAAGGGCTGCTTTCAGGGGACCATATAGGTGAAAGTCCAATGGAGCAAAATCAGGACTATAAGGAGGATGCTTCAACACCTCAAACCCAAATTTCTGTAGAATTCCTAAAAAGGTTTTGTCAAGAGACTTATGGGCTGCCAAGTTGTCTTTTTTGCAAAAAGAATGTGCACAACTTGCCCACGGAAACCACTATGAGGGTGAGGCGGTGAGGGGAGGCAGAGGAGGAGGAGAAGCTCACTCTGGCTTCTCCTGGAGGCCTCCTCACACTCCTTTGCTTCAGACAGAAACGTGGCCCAGCAATCTCTACCAGCCCCCCACAGACCAGCTCTGGGATTGACAATCCCACTGGGGTCTGCAGCCATCAGACAACTGTTCCGGGGTCAGACGACTCTGTGTGCAGCACCTTTCCTTCCTGTCCTCAATGCCCACAGGGGCTGGGAGTTGCCCTGAGAACAGTTTGGTTTGTGATAAATTTATTTGGTTTCTGTTTTTCCTATTTTGCATCACTATTCTCCTATCCCTCTTACCTCCTACCCCTCCCAAACATTAACAATAATGCTACAGAGAACACTATCATGTGTATTTGTTTTGAGATCAAATAGCATATGGAGACAGGGCACTATTACAAATTGGAACTCCTGGTTCTCCTTTGCTTTGTAAATTCAAAACTGTTGGTCAGCGGTGGGGGTGGGGCGTTGGGAAAAGAGGAATAGTTCAAATGTTTACAAAACTTTAAGCTTACTCAGAACTTTTGCCAGTGTGGAAGAAAAGCAAAGAACTTCAATTAAACAAACAAACAAACAAAAAGTGTGTAAATGTGCATTGTCACGCAAGCTCGCAAGGTTCTTGGATAATAGTCTTCTGCTTTTAACCCAAAGTTTAGGCTTCAGATCTTCAGGGAGCATCTCACTGAAATGAATACTGTTGATTGTTGAACCTTTTTCCAGAAAGTGTCCTAATACCGGCCCCCTTGTTGTTGTTGTGATGTGCCATCGAGTCGGTACCAACTCACATCGATACTACGTACAACAGAATGAAACACTGCCCAGTCAACCTCCAACCTCACAATTGTTGCCACGCTTGAGCCCACTGATGCTGCCATTTTGGCAATCCATCTCGCGGGGGGGTCTTCCTCTTTTTCTCTGACCCTCCACCTTACCAAACATGATATCCGTCTCCAGCGACTGGTCCCTCCTGACAATATGTCCAAAGTATGAGAGACGAAGAAATTTGGCCATCCTGGCCTCCAAGGAACACTCTGGCTGCACTTCTTCCAACACAGAGCTGTTGGTTCTTTTGGCAGCTCATGGCACTTCCAATATTCTCCTCCAACACCATAACTTAAAAGCCTCAATTCTTCTACAGTCTTCTTTATTCACTGTCCAGCTTTAGCATGTATTTGAAGTTACTGACAATACCACGGCTTGGGTTGTATTCTTTCACTGTTCTTATTCAACCTGTATGCTGAGCAAATAATCTGAGAAGC
>NW_006408878.1:99910-120260 GCF_000296735.1 Chrysochloris asiatica
AAGACCTTTTTAAAGTATTGAAGAGCAAAGATGTCAGCTTGAGGACCAAGGTGTGCCTGATCCAAGCCTGGCCCTTGAGAATCCCAGAAAACTGCAATAATCAATTTTCTAGTTGATGGTTGACTTTTGAACTTTTCTTTGCTGGTGACTGAGGATGTTTCCATTCCATACACTGTCATTTACTCTCAGGCTCTTAGTGATGGAATCAACGGCCACCATTAATGATTGTTTTTAAGAAACTTTGTACCTTCCTTTGAGAGTATCAGCCCAAATTTGTTTGCAAATGTTTCGGTACCTATCTCGCACAAACTTTGTGAAACCCGATTTAGTTGTTGATTATTTCGTAGGCAAAGCCATGGCTGATTTGCAAGTGAATTGTCACATAATCCATGGTCACTTGTCTATTCAACAGAATCACTTCATGTGCATGCTAATGTTGTCATCAGTCGTGTACAATAGACAGGTGTTTTAACATAGCTGGAGTGAGGATAATTCTTGACCCAGCCTTGTTCTTTACTTTGTCTTCGTGAGCTTTCTTTGGAAATTTTCTCCTCAGCTCTTTTGCTTCATACTTTCTCCCATTCACTGTAGCTACTCAACACTCAAGAGCATGCTTCAGTTTCTTCTGTTGTCCACTTTAGTCTTTTAAACAAACTTGCTCTCTTCTTGATATCATCCCACAACTCCTCTCGTCTTCAGTCTTTAGTGTTCAGTCTCTAAATTCAGGTGGGATAGGCTCAAGGTGGTATTTTGGCTCTTCTGAATTTATTTTCATTTTCTTTAGCTTCTGTCTGAACTTGCACATGTATAGTTAATGGCCTCTTCCACAGTCGGTCCCCTGCTCTGGTTTTGGCTGATGATATTCAGCTTCTCCACTGTCTCTTCCCACAGATGTAGTCAATTTGATTCCTATGTTTTTGAGGTCCACTTGTATAGTCACCATTTATGTTGTTGAAAAAAAGTACTGGCAATGAATAAGTCATTGGTCTTCCAAAATTCTCTCATTTAATCTTCAGTGTAATTTCTAACACCAACGTCTGTATTTTTTTCAACTAGTGATCATTCCTCTGTTTCCAACTTTCACACTCCGACCGATCACAAGTAATTGTCAATGCATCTTGATTACATGTTTGATCCATTTCAAACTGAACAAGTTGGTAGAAGTCTTCAATTTATTCATCATTGGCATTAGGGTTGAGGTGTCAATTTGAATGAAAGTGATATTAACTGGTCTTTCTTGTAGAGGCATAGACATCCCATCACAGGCAGTGCTGTACATCAAGGCAGATCTTGAAATGTTCTTTTTGATAATAAATGAGGTACCACTCCTTTTTAATTTGTCATTCCCAGCATAGTAAACTATGCTGATTCAAAATGGCAAATATCTATTCATTTCAGCTCATTAATGCTTAGGATATTGCTCTTCGTGTGTTTCACCACGTTTTGACAAATTACAATTATTCTAGGTCCATACTTTGTATGTTCCAATTTCCAATGGATATTTCTAGCTATTTCTTCTCATTTTGAGTGGTGGCTCATTAGCAAATGAAGGTCTTGAAACCTTTGCTCCATCCACATCATTAAGGTTGACTCTACTTGAAGAGGCAGCTCTTCCTAGGTCACATTTTGAGTGCTTTCCAATCTGAGGGGTTCATTTTCTGGCACTATATCAGATAATGTTTGTTGCTACATATAAGGTTTTCTGTGGCTAATCTCTCAGAAATGGACTGCCTATTTCTTCTTCTTAGTCTGGAAGCCCCATTGAACTTATCCACCACAGATGCCTCTGTTGGTATTTGAAACACTGGCTACTACTGTCAATTGTTCTAAAAGGGATCACATAGAATGGGACAACACGTAGAACAAAAATACAAAAAATACCAAGTTTACTGGCCAGAAAAGACTAGAGGAATGCAAAACTATAGCCTTTGGTCACTACCCTTTAGATCATGGCTCAATTTTCAACCAAGCAGCAAATAGATATGTATATGGGGGGACAAAGACATTAGTGACTTATGCACACCATAAAATGGTAAACCATTTAAGATCGTAAGAAAAAAATTCAGAAAAGTTGAGGAAAAAAAGATAGGATGGAAGAAAGAGTCACAGAGAGGAAGTAGGATAAGTGCTGCTACATTGGTTGTTGTTGTTGTTGTGTGCCGTGGAGTCAGTTCTGACTCATAGAGACCCTGTACAGGGTTTCTAAGCTATAAATCTTTACGGGAGCAAAAAGCCTCATCTTTCTCCCACAGAACAGCTGGTAGTTTTGAACTGTTGACCCTGAGGTTAGTAGCCCGATTTGAAATGACTGAAATGTATTGATGTGTATTATCTGTTGAATGTAAACCTGATGGTCTGCTCTATAAACTCAATTCACAATAAAAGGTTAAAAAAAAAAAAAACAAGTTAATTAGTATGCCACAGCAGAACTTATCAGTTTTTTACACTGCCTGCAGTAGATTGGAAAGGATGATGGATTTTCATCATCAGCAAAATCATAAAAACATCACATAAAACGAAATATCTATGGCATAATAAAAACTCATGTCTTAAAAATTATGCATACGCACACACACATTCAGTTTGCTTCCCTCTAAAAGCCACTGTTTAGTCTTCCCTGCCCAATGGGATGATGATTTAATTCAACCAGTGAAGCGGACTTGATGAAGAACACAGAGAGCACACCTTCAGTATGGGTTGCACCTCAATGTAAAGAAAACAAAAATCCTCACCACTGGATCAAAAAATAACAACATGCTAAATGGAGAAAGGGTTGAAATTGTCAAGGACTTCAGTTTGTTTGGATCCACCATCAACATTCATGGAAGCACTAGTCAAAAAATCAAATGAGGTATGGCATTAGGCAAATCTGCAGCACAAGACTGCTTTAACATGTTTAAGAGCAAAGATGTCAGTCTGAGGACTAAGGTGTGCCTGACCCAAGCCATGGTATTTTCAACAGCTTCTAGGCATGTGAAAGTTGGACAGTGAGCAAGTAAGACTTTATAACAATTGATGCATTTCAATTATGGTACTGGAGAAGAATATTTACAGTATCATGGACTTGTCACTATGGTTGGCAGAAGAATAAAGAAATCTGTGTTGGAAGAAGTACAACCAGAAGGCTCCTTAGAAGCCAAGAAGTCCACACTTTGTTCTTCATACATCAGACACATGCCAGTCCTTAGAGAAAGTCATCATGCTTGACACAGCGGAGGGACAGCAAAAAAGAGGGAGACCCCCAATGAGAGGAATTGGCACTGTGGCAGCAGCAATAGGCTCAATCATAGCAGCAATTGTGAGCATGGTGCAGGACCAGGCAGTGTTTTGTTCTGTTGTAAAACATGTATGAGTCATGCATGTACTTACATGCATGGGTCACATTTTCATCGTGCATGGTAGCATAGTGGTTACTAGTCGGGCTGCTAACCTCAATGTCAGCAATTCAAAACTACCAGCTATTCCACGGGAGAAAGATGAGGCTTTCTGCTCCCGTAAAGATTTACAGCCTCAAAAACCCTGTACAGGGTCGCTGTGAGTCGGAACCGACTCCATGGCACATAGCCACCACCATAGATAGATAGATAGATAGATAGATAGATAGATAGATAGATAGATAGATAGATAAAGATATATATATATATATAAACACACATACATATATAAAACACAGTATATATATAAATTGTATATATATTTATTGTGCTATATAAATATAAATATATATAAATATATATAGTGGTGGTGGTTATGTTCCGTGGAGTTGATTCCGACTCACAGCGTTCCTGTACAGGGATTCCGAGGCTGTAAATCTTTACGGGAGCAGAACGCCTCATCTTTCTCCCGCGGAACTTCTCGGTAACAGCACTACTTTTGGTAGGATTGATACCTTTGGGAGGAGCCCTGGTGTGGCACTGTGGGTTAATGCGCTGAACTGCAAAGTTGGTTTGAACCACATGGTCAGCAGTTAGAGCTTACCAGCTGCTCCTCGGAAACCCTATACAGGGTCGCTATGGATTGGAAAGGACAAGACAGCACTTAACAACAACAATAACAACAACAACAATACCTTTGGAAAATATTTAATTCATTGCTCAATCTGTAGTTCTTTATTTTCTACTTTGGATCAAAGCTCTGGAAATTGTTAATCAAGAAGCAAATCTGTATAACACAGACCCTGAAAAACACTCAGAATTGTTACTACTTAACAAATGCACATCCAATTGCTAAATGCTCCTCAAAGGATTCTGAGGCAAAGCTGTTAATAGCTGGCATGGGTACAGAGAACTGCACCACAAGGCTTCTTGTCTGTAATCTTTACTGAAGCCATTCAGCAGACCTTTCTCCACGTAACTGCTGAGTGGAATCAAATTTCCAATCTGTACATTATCAGGAGTTCATAAACTTCTTGTCCCACCCAGGCTACCAATGAAAAAGTTAAACCTCCCATAACCTGAGCAAACCAGTGCTCTAAATATACTTACTCACCTTTCACTTTCAAATACCTTAAAAATATTTTTAGAGGTAGACAACAATCTTGAATTAGTTTATGTGCTAGAGAAATTAAACACCTTTTTACATTATAAAGATTATTCTTTTAGGATTAATTTTGGGTGGTGGTGGTGGCTTTGTGCCGTTGAGTCAGTTCCAACTCATAACAACCCTGTACAGGGTTCCCGAGACTGTAAATCTTTACAGGAACAGAAAGCCTCATCGTTCTCATGCAGAACAGCTGGTAGTTTCCAACTGCTGACTTAAAGGTAAGGTTCACAGCCCAATTCACAACCACTATTAATTTTAGTATTAAAAAATAACCATAAACTCAAGTAAATCCACCAAATCTGTTGGGGTTTACCGCCCCCTAGTGATAATAAGTCTGCATCTGACTTAAGAAATAAGGCAGCAGCAATGGGCTGTCAGGCATTATAATTTTGAGGTTGGCCCAAGACTGGGCAGTGGTTCTTTCTGTTGAGCATAGGGCCACTGTGAGTCAGTACCGACTCGATGGCACCTAACAACAATAAACTCTAATCCTGAGGCATGTGGAACTGTGAGATAAAGCACTGGACCACAAGGACTGCTTGAACCACTAGAGGGCGGTTCAAACTCACCAGCCACTCATTGGAAAGCAACCCTACACAAGGGTCGCTATGAATGGGATCTGACTTGATGGCACTTCACGACAACAATTTCTGAGGCATAGCACCAGAGGATAAGAGCTGGACTGCAAGGTTGGTTTGAACCGCAAGCTTGGTTTGAATCAAAAGGCTGGCAGTTGAAATCCACCAGCCGTCCCGCGGAAACCCTATACATCAGGGGTGGGAAACATTTTTCTACCAAAATTTATAACATTGTTTGTAGGCTACACACAATTATCAACTTAAAAATTAGTCTCCTGTATTTGGTCAAACATGTATGCGTTGGACAGCAAGGTTGATTTGAACAGCAAGGCAGGCAGTTCAAACTAAACAGCCACTTCTTGGAAACCCTATATAGAGTCACTGTGACTTGGAACCAACTCAATGGCACTTAACATTACCACCAACAACAATGTAATGACTGGAACTGCGGTTGCCTTTGCTAGGTCAGACCAAATCATTTCGTGCATCTTATATGGTCTGTGGGCCGAGCGTTCCCCTATCCCTGCTATACAGGGTCACTATGATTTGGCACTGACTGAGGGCACTTAACAATAACATTCCTGAAGCAGTAGTCTTGGTGTGGTGCTGTAAGAAAAACACTGAATTGCTAACCGCAAGGTTGGCAGTACAAACCTTTCAACCACTCCTAGGAAACTCTATTTAAGAGTTGATCCCAACTCAGTGACCCTCTCTATATGGGGTTTCTGAGATTAAGTTTTTACAAATCAGACATCCTCATCTTGGATCATCTGGTGGGTTTGAACCCCAACCTCTGGTTAGCCTAACACCTAACCCACAGAGCCACCAGAACTCCTTAGTGTTAGTGTAGTACCTATAATTACGGTTACAGCTTGAATTCACATGTACTTAAGAAAACCTGTATAATTTTGTTTCTTCCTTGCTAATAAGTCAGTCTACCTGAAATCATCAGCACTGGAACAATCTTCCCAAAAATCTTCTGAGCTACTATTATATGTAAAGACACACAGATTCAGCAGTTTAAAGGCCCAAGTTCAAATTTCAAAAAGAAAGTATGGCTCAACACTAGAGATCTTCATTTCATGGTCAAGGATAACAATCCCAGTAACATTAAGTACAAGACAGAGATTCTTTAATTCTGCAAATATTTAATTAGCATCCTTCTTAATTCCTCAGGTGGCACAAATGGTTTGTAATAGGTTATGATTCGGGTTGCTAACTGCAAGGTCAGCACTTCAAAACTACAGGTGCTTTGCAGGACAAAGCTGAAGCTTTCTGTTCCTATAAAGATTTGCAGCTCAGGAAACTCTACGGAAGGGTATCTATGAGTGGGCACTAACTCCAGGGCACATCAAGCACCACCACCACCACACAGGGGTCCCCGTGGGATATAACAGTTAACACACTAAACTGCTAATGCAAAGGCTGCAAGCTTGATTCTACACAAAGTGACCTTGGAAGAAAGGCATGGTGCTCTACTTCGTATAGAGTACTGGTGTGGTGCTGTAGGATCCACACTGGACTGTTAACCAAAAGGTCAGCAGTTCAAACCTACCAGCCACTCATTGGAAACCATACGTAGGGATGCTATGAGTCGAAACCGACTCAATGGCACTTAACAATAACAATCAAAAGGTTGGCAGTTCTAACCCACCCCTTGGTGCTGCAAAATAAATGCCTGGTGAGCTTCTTCCTTAAAGATTGTTGTTGTTGTTGTTGTTGTTGTTGTTGTCAGGTGCCATCGAGTCAGAGCTGACTCATAGCGACCCCAGGCACAGCAGAACGAAACAATGTCTGATACAGCCAAGAAAACCCTATGAAGCTCATTTCTACTACGTAACACATAGGGTTCACCATGTGTCAGAATCAACTTTATGGTACAAGGTTTGGGTTAGTTAGTTTGTTTTTTAATGTGTTAGCTATTGCTCCATGTCGGGTGAAAGATAAATCATCTGCTCTCAACCAAACAAAGAAACAAACCCACTGTCAAACCCAATGACGACTCACAGTAACTCACAGTAACTCGTTTATAGGGTTTCTGACACTGGAAATCTTTATGGCAGCAGACACTCATATTTTTCTACCCTGGAGTCATTGGTAGATTTTAATCACTGGCTTTTCAATGAACAGCCCAGTGCCTGATCCACAGTGCCACCATGGCTCATTAGTGTGTGGGACACAGAAAGTAAATAGCATGTTCAATACCTACCTATATGTCTGAGTACCAGCACACATATATAAAACTCTAAGGTCACCTAAAACCGGTTCCGACCCATAGCAACCCTGTAGAGGGTTTCTAAGGAGCAACTAGTGAGCTTGAACCACCAAACCTTGCAGTTCAAACCGACTTTGCAGTCTAGTGCATTAACCCACAGTGCCACACCAGGACTCAAAATTTCCCTCAAATACAATGATGTTAATAAAGACAAAAATCAGAGAATTAAATTTTCTATTTAACACAAGGTAGCAGATTTGACAAATGAATCATAAGCCTGCTTTGTTTTCTGGTCAGCCTAACTTCCCTGGGCTTTGTTACTTCTCTTGGAAAATGACAAATATCTCACAAATCTTTTCACCTCTAATGCGTTTTGGAGTAAACAATAACAACAAAAAACAACTTTTATTAAGCATATCAAAGTTTGATTTCTCTCCAAAGTGGTCAACAAAAAGTGGACATACTAAAAGCTCAATCACTTACAGGGACACCCTTCAAACCCTTTAACAATTACACTCTGCTGGCGGGCTGTGGCTAGTGTCAGATCAGTGTGAGGCGAGTACTGTGTTCAAGGTCATTTTATCCATTCCTCTGTGTCTCAGCTAGACTGCCATTTAGAATCTGTGCCATGATTCAAAGGTCTATTTCTGGCTCTTGTTTCTGCTTTCTCCAAGAAGTATGATTGATATCTGACACTTGTGTTAATCACAAAATCTATATTTCACAGGATCATAAAAATCCTTTGTAGGGGTCTTTGAGGGCATCCAAGGTGAGGGGAAAATCACAGCAGAGAACAATGGACCAATCTTCAACTTAGTGAACTGAAAACCACATGAGACTTTCTCGAATCTAAACTCTTTTTCATGGCTGCCTTCATAACATACTTTTATTATTTTTTTTACAGTAATCCTAATTAAGTGGTCAGTAAGAGTACAAATAAAAATATGCTATCACACAGTGCTAGGTAACCGAGCTAAAACGAAAATAAACAAACTCCATGGGCCATCACATATGCAAGTGGGTAGGGCCCCATAAATCATCATGCCTGGGTATCAGGATTTCAAAGGCGTACTCTGTAAGCTCTTTCTCCCTAGCCTGTTGATTTAAGCCCCCGTTGCACCTATATGGCACCATATAAAGCTAACCTTTTAAGTTTAAAAAGAGTTCCAAACTCATCCCTCCTAAAGACAGGCCACAATACTTAGGACCCATGGGCACTACACTATGGACCTGATAGAAAGAAATCAAAAAGCATTTAATTCTCATAATTATCCTTTGTGGCAAATCCATGAAGTAAATTGTGTCCATCCTGACTTACAGAGAAAACAGGCTCAGAAGAGTTTCAAGTCCTTTAATTATCCAACATCACAACTCCAGTGTGGGGCAGAGGAATTGTTAAACTCATCAAAATTGAGGAGATTCAAAGGCGAATCAAGATAAAATGGTTTACATTTGTAATCTGCTTTATCGGTTCCACTTTTCTATTCTGGACTCTACTATAACCTACCGTGTTATTTTTACATGATTCTCTCTTCACCCTATTCCCGCCTGCACCTTGATGTCGAATGACCCATTAACTACCTTTTCTCATTCCCACGTACTAGGGTCCTTAGGGGATGACCCAACAGTTAGATTGGGCAACCCGCCTATGCTGCTACTGGGCCATGACTCAAGGAGGCAGCAGGTAAAAGAGGTGTCATCACACAGAATGCTAAAAATGACCAAGGTTCATGAAAACCACTGTCCATAAATCTCCCCTCCCCACCCCTTACCACAGCTAGTTGTCCTCCCTCAAATGGATCCATTTGGGATTTCTTGTTTCCTTCAACATTGTCCCATATCAAATGTTCATTCTAACCAGATTTCACCATATAACCCTGAGGCAGAAAGAGGGCATGAACACAAATGATCAGTCTCCCTCTAGCCAAACATAGCCTTGACCCTAGGTCGACTTAGCCACACATTCCTCCTGCTCCCACATCTTACCCCTCTCTCACCCCACACTGTGTCCATCTCCCCTTTCTATTTTGCATCCACCAAAAAAAAAAAAAAAAAAAAAGGATAAAGCATTGGACTTCAAGGTCGGTTTGAACCACAAAGTCGGTGGTTCGTATTCATCAGTTGCTCCTCAGAAACCCTATAACAGGGTCACTATGAGTTGGAACTGACTCTACAGCACGTAACAACTCAAAAGAAAAAACACCTTACTTGCAATTACATAGTTGTTGGGTGTTTTTAACTCATAACCACTACCTGTGACTAGTACTATCCCAGAGGGATTTCTATAGAGGCTGTAATCTTTACAAGAGATCACCATGTTATTCTCCCAGAGTGCTTTGCTGTTGTTGTTAAGTGCCGTTGAGTCAATTCTGACCCATAGCAACCCTGTAGAGGATTTCCAAGGAGCAGCTGGTGAGCATGAACCACCGACTTTGCAGTTCAAACGGCTTTGCAGTCTGATGTATTAGCTCACAGTGCCACACCAGGCTCAAACCACCAACTTTATGGTCAGTAACCTAGCATTTAACTGTTGTGTTACCTAGGCTCCTTAACTCTATAGTAATAAGCCATTTTTAAAAATCCTAAAACCTGATTATATTGTTCTCTCTTTCTCTGGTACTCTCAAGGCATAAATAAGGTTTCAACCTGTTGTCATTGAATAATTCCAACTCATAGAGACCCTATAAAACTGCTTCATAGGGTTTCTGAGGCAGTGTGTAGTGGTTACAAATTGGGTTGCTAACTTCAAGGTTAGCAGTTTAAAACTACCAGCTGTTCCTCAGGAGAAAGAAGAGGCTCTCTGCTCCCATAAAAAATATGGTGGTGGCTATGTGCCGTGTAGTCAGTTCTGACCCACAGTGACCCTGTACAGGGTTTCTGAGGCTGTAAATCTTTATGGGAGCAGAAATCCTCATCTTTCTCCTGCAGAACAGCTGGTAGTTTAGAAGTACTGACCTTGTGGTTCGCAGCCCAATTCATAACCACTACGCTATACAGGGTTTCTATGAGTCAGAACTGACTCCACGGCACAAAGCCACCAGCCAGCCAGCTCAAATGCTCTACCAGTCCCAAATCTCAGATGTGCTTTAGTTGCTTGGTTTCCCCATCCCACCAATCCCATTATCCTACCTGCTAGGTCCACTCCCAACTTTACATGCTGTACCTTGATGTCGAATGACCCATTAACTACCTTTTCACCTAGGAATTAGATTCATTCTGCTGTCATCTGACGTGACGCCAGGAACAAGGCAGACAGGATGCCCTGTACCACAGGAATCCCTTTAAGGAATTTTATTTTGCTGAAAAGGCTCTTGCTGTTTTGGAAACCAATACTCACTAAACAAAATTTAAAAATAATTCTATGGGCGTATTTTGCAGATGAAGCTTGAGAATTTGGTTGTTGTTATTAAGTGGCATCGAGTTGGCGCTGACTCATAGTGATCTTACGCACAAGAGAACAAAACACTGCTCTGTCCTTTGCCATCCTCACAATCATTATGTGTTAGCCCATTGCTGCGGCCACTGCACCAATCCATTTCCTTGGGGGTCTTCCTCTTTTTCGCTGACCTACCACTTTATCAATCTTGAGGCCCTTCTCTAAGGACTGGTCCCTCTTGATCAAATATGTCCGAAGTATGAGAGAAGAAGTCTCGCCATCCTGAGTTCTAAGGAATATTCTGGTACACTTCATTCAAGACAGATTTGTTGTTCTTCTGGCTGTCCATAGTACTTTTAATTTTCTTCTCCAACACTAAAAACACTTGATTTTCTATCTGCTTATCTCCCCAGCTTTCCCATACCAAAGGCTATATTCAGAAAAAATAATGATCTAAGCAGAATCCTGGTGTGGTGCTGTGGGCTCTTTGGATACCCTATACAGGGTCGCTATGGGTTGGAACTGACTTTATGACACTCAACAACAACAACACCTAAAAAGCATCATATGGATCTGGGACGCTTCTTTTTTTACTGCACCTCAGTTTTTCATCTTTCAGAATGGACCAAATTATTTTGACATACACAGAATGTGTTGTTCCTGAAACAAAATTAGAAATGTGAGGTTTGAGATATGAGAAAATACCTAACGTCTTGCATTAAATTCTAGGGTAAGATACATACTGGTGTTCCCTGACCAGTTAGAGTCAAAGATTGTTCATATGCACCCAATGGTTGAATATTAAAACGTTTGAAAATGAGGTTAGAGGGCAGCAAGTAGTTAATAGTTCCACTTTTGAAAGAGCAAACCTCTCTTATAGAGACAACCGATTTCATCTGTAAAGATATAAGCACATTATCTTTTATATCTTGTCTACTGCAAACCCTTTGGAGTACTGGTATAGCATTGTAAGGTAAGCACTGCACTGTTAGTTGCAAAGTTGATGGTTCAAACCCACCAGCTGCTCCTCGGAAACCCTAGATAGGGTGTCTATGAGTTGGAACTGACTTGGAGCACTTAATGACAATAGCTTACACCCTTGAGTCAGTTACTTCGCTGCTCATTAACACTGTATAGATTTCAGGCCATTCTGTCTTCTACAAGAGGGTGAACTAATCTTTTACTGCTACATAATAAAGAAATGGGAATATTTCTAGTAAAATATTCCTTATGATTTAGGCAAACCCAATTATCACTTATCCTCAGGGAGATCTAAGAGACAAAACTAAGAACAGGAGATTAAATAATTACAGAACAAAAAAATCAAAATACAATCCAAAGAGAGTGCTAATTAGTTTCATTCGGACCACAGTATATTGTTAAAGCTGATTGAAAATATGCAAAAATAAAAGACACAAAAGGATCCAGGCATACCAGAAAAGGGGAGGATTAGTCCACAAATAGCCATTAAACACCTACTCTATGAAAGGCTCTGAGAAAAGCTCTCAAAAAAAGGAGTGCAGACCTTGGTTCCTCTGAATTCATCTTAATTTTTGAATCATCTTTTAACAGAATTCCATTTCTTTTCATCCTTTCCAGTCTTTGTCTTCTTTTGTGAAATAAAGATTGCTTTTCATTTAATGAAATGACCCCTATATACATTTAAAGTACCCATTAAAACATTTAAAAAAAAATCAAACTTTCTAAATTTGAAATTTATCCTTTTTCTAAATTCTTGCTACAAACTCCATCATCGTTGAAAGTTCACTATTTTTCTGAAGTCTGAAAGATAATTAGTATACATAAATACATCCCTTCTTGCTAAAATAATGTACTCCTTTCCTAAAACTCTGATTTCATGTAAACAACACAAAGCTGTTACTTTTAATTCAGTGTAATTTATAATGCTTCAAAAAATGAAATGCAATGACTTGTTTTTATATGATTCTTTTCCCCCACCACCTAATTTCCCACTGTAGGGAAATGCCTCTTCTTTCTCCCTAATGGCTTTGAATTAGAGTGATGAAAACACTCTTTAATTTTGTTCAGTTCACATCTATGAGTTCTATAGAAACCAAACCAAATCAGAACTGTGCTATACACATGGTACATAGCCTTAACATTCGTCGGTTACTCTCTAGACAGAGAAGGCAGACAAAAGGCCGCACTTACTCTAATATAGCAGTCTTGTCTCTGCCTGGCTGCTCCAGACACACAGTGGTCGGGCCAAGGTGTTTCCTATTATGGTGCTATGTCTGCATGGCACAGTGTTTGCCAGTAATAAAGACTAGAGTCTGCCATTAGAACAATTACAGTGCAGCAGACCAAAGATGTTGATGGGAACTCTTGCTTACTCTGGATAAAGCTGCACAGAATGCTCCCTAACAGGCAAACTCCAACAAACACAACCTTAGCCTAGCAAGGAAACTATTGAGTCTTTCCATTTTAGTTGGAACAAACTAATAATAGAATGTTATTACTAAAATAGGTATAGGGGAGAGAGAGTCATTTTAAGGCCATGGAGAAGGCTGATATGGTTTCTGCCTATGCCCTACACACTTTTGATTTAAATGAGACGAAACTAACCTGGGCATGGACTCTGCTAATGTTTGGAGATAACAATATCTCTTAGCAGAACTGAGATTCTATGATGGGAGAAGCTCAGGAGTCTTGTGAATGAAAGAAAAACACCTTTCTTGTAAGGCTTGAACTACCGTCTTCAGATTCTAACAGTTCATAGCAGGAAATAGCATTTAGAATAATCAACTTCACCCATTTATTATTAACTAATGTAATTAACAATACACCTATCAGATGCTCACAGAGTGTGGACAGAAGTGATGTATAAGAGCTCATTGGTGCGTCTAGCAGTTGAGGGGGACATTCACTGGGATCAGGATACTGAAACAGTTATTGAATCCACCAGCTCATCAGAAGCATAGCTTGTATTACATTTACACACTCAAAAAGAGACAAGAAAAATGTCTCTCCTTTTCATTCCCAATGGATGAATCAAGAAGATACATAGATGAAAGGGCTTCAAAAACTTTGTGAAAAATTCCATTATCGTTCTACTCCATTTTTCCATGAATTGTGGAAGCACCCTCATATGACCTTTAATGAGGTAGACAAACCCTTGAAAGTGTTCTACATAAGATGTACACAAGAGCTGCGTTTCAGCCATTCTGGTGGCTCTGGACAAATTTTGTGCCTCATTTTCCAACTGAGACTGCTGAGTTGGGCTATCTTCTGCCTGTTTTAGCTCTAACACTTAAGGCTTGAGTTTGATATTGATACTGGATGTTGTTATTGTTAAGTGCCATCGAGTCAGTTTCAACTCACAGCAATCCTGTATAGGGCCTCCGAGAAGCAACTGGTGAGTTTTGAACTGCTGACCTTTTGGTTCAATCCAACCTTGACATTGAGTAATTATCTTCTGAGGTCACACCAGGACTGGATAGTCATAACAGTGCTGCCTTGACCCTACCAAATTCTATCGAAACCTCCAAAAAAGCTAAGTGGTAGGCAGGAAGAGGCTGTCTTTTCATTCTATTAATTTATATTCATTTCATTCAAATTACATTAGATAAAAAATTAGAGAGGCTACATTTCTTCAGTTCCCATACAAAGTGAAATCTTGCAAAATGGAAGCTATTACCCATAAAGGGTATTTTGCTATTTTCTTTGCAAAATGGAAGTTATTATGCATAAAGGAAGAACTTTTATCCTGAGGGTTTAGAAGGGTAAAATTAACCTTTGCTCCCAAGATTGATAAGTAATGATTTCTATAGCACTGAGAGAAAAAAACATTTAAATCTGTTTCAAGGAACACCACAATCCAATTATGCAACTCAATAGTTACTGAGCACCAAGTCAACACTGCTCAGTGTTAGTGGGGTTGGAAAAATTAATAAGCCTAAAAAGCTAACGTACATGTGAAAACAGTAAGAAAGCAAAGACACAAGATAATCAGACTATGAATTAAGTATTGCACTAAGGGTTAAGAAAGTTACAAATAAAGTCCTATGGAGGATCAAAGAGAGAAGACATTATGCCAGACTGGAGAATGAGATGTATGGGAGAAGATGGCTAGATAAGGAGGTAGGTCTTAAAGGCTGGTTACGTTTTTAATGAAGATTTAATTTTAGAACAAGGTTAGATTTACAGAAAAAAATGTGAAGCTGGAACAAAGAATTTCCCTATAAACGACACCACGTTTCCCAAGAAGCCAACACTGAAACATTATAATTAACTAAAGGCCATACTTTTCTGATTTCCTTTGCTTTCGTCTAATGTTCTGTATGGGTGGTCCAGGGGTTCATTACTACATTTAGTAGTCATGTCTCCTTAGGCTCCTCTTGGCTGTCACTGTCCGTGTTTTTGATGACCTTGACAGTCTGAGGAGCCCTTACTGGTCAGGTAAAATGTCACTCAACTGGGACCTGCCTGCTGTTTTGTTTTTTTTTTCTCAAGATTATACCGGGGTTATGTATTTTTGGAGGAAGAACACAGAAGTAAAGTGCCATTTTCAGCACACATTAAAGGTACATATTATCAACAGGTATGAATGGCTTTGCTCACCTGGCTGAGATAGGGTTGTTAGCAGCATTGCTCTATTGTAACCTATCCATACTGTGCTGTGTGGCTGGAAGGCAGCATGTGCAGGCCACATTTAAGGAGTGTGGAGCTATGTGGAATACCTTGAGGGTGGAGTACCTATATACATTAGTTGGAATTCTGTATAGGAGCTTTGTCTATTCTCTTCTACTGATTTATGTATTCATTTATTAATTTAGATCACTATTTGCCAGTTTTTACCAGTAACCATTATGTGAGTTCTGGCTCATGGCACATGTGTGCCTAACAAACTGATGCTCCACAGGACTTTCATGGGTGACATTCTTTCCAGCCACCAATCTTGCCATTAGTATGGAACAGTTAATCATTTGCACTTAACCAGGTTGTTCATATATTTTTCTTATCAATAAATATTAACAAGAGGTTCTGTGCTTCTATTACTTCCAGTTTTATTAGCGGAATCACAGGTAGGTATTCATTTAGGAAGAAAACTGACTAGATTATTCTTCTCCACTGTGTGGCTAAAAACAGCTCAGAAAGTTTTTTTTAGCTATTCTGACAAAAACCCTCAGGACACTTTGATGAACGATACTGGGAAATTACACAAAGCAGCAAGAAAGTAAACACCTAGAATGATAGAAATAAGGGTGGAGGAAGTAGTTAAAACACCAACAACTGGTTTTGCAACAGTCATAGACGGAGAAAAGAGTCAAAGATATCTAACAGTCCTCTCTGGTTAGTGTCAGCATCCTTAACCATTACCCCCTACTCAGAAACTTATTGGAAGCATAGGTATCAGGACAGCAAGCAAACGCTTGGCTCTATCTTCCACCACCAGGTACCACAGGAAAGAAAAAAAGAAAGACCAATGATATTGCTTTCTAGAAGGAGCTGTTGTTGTTAAGTGCCGTCAAGTTGGTTTTGACTCATAGCAACCCTGACAGTGGCTCGTGGGTTTGAACCACCCACCTTGTGGTTAGCAGTCCAGTGCTTAGCCTCCAGTGTCATACCTGATGGAGTTAAAGGACTTATTACTACTGAGTACTGGCTGTCTAGGCATTTTCCCATCTTTTAACTCATTGCAATAACATTCAACAGATGGAAAAACTGAAGCATAGAGAACAAAGTCATCTGGCCACTTTATATCATTTAGTTAATTGTTATTGTTGTTAAGTCCTGTCGAGTACGTTCCGACTCATAGCACCTCTGTATAGGGATTCTGAGGAGCAGCTGAGGAGTTTGAACTGCCAACCCTGCAGTTTAAGCCAACCATGAGGTTGAATGATTGTCCTAGTCTGACCCCAAACCCAGTTGTCTGGGTCGAGGTGGGTACCCTAAATCCACAGACTGTTTTGCATGAGATACGAACATCTAATGTAGGGGAAAAAGAAACTGGACACTTCCCTCTTACTGGGAAGAATCCAGTGATGGACGAAAAGGAAAGTGGCAGGTTGTTTAAAACAAACATGTCTTTCTACAAAAAAAAAAAAATCTCAAAATTATTACTGTTAGATTGTCATGTCTAAAAGTATGCCCACTGTCCACAGAAGTAAGCAAAATGCTTTAAGGTGGTATATAGATGGACATTTTCTCATGCTGTTATATATTAATTTTAATGTACATCAGATAATAAAAAAATGATGAGGACATCAAACCCATGATTTCACGCCTGTCTTTGCTTAACATAACGTAAGGTACATAGGTAAGTATTTTTACATTTAAAAAATTGCTTTAAATTAAAATGTTCAAAACAGAATCACAGATATGATATACATTCAATGACAAATTTTGAGCAACACATTGAAATGTTATTCCTTATAGTATCGTTGTTAAGTGCCATCAAGTCAGTTCCGATTCATAGCTACTCTAACAGGGTTTGCAAGAAGCAGCCAGTGGGTTTGACCCACCAACCTTGCAGTTCATTTGCGGTTAGCAATCCAGTGTTCCAGTGCTTAACCTACAGCGCCACTCCTTTTGGAGTACGTTGTTGTTAAGTGCTGTCGAATCGGTTCCAACCCACAGCGACCCTGTATAAGGTTTCCAAGGAGCAGCTGGTGAGCTTGAACCACCGACCTTGCAGTTCAAACTAACTTTGCAGCCTGATGCATTAGCCCACAGCGCCACACCAGGACTCCTTTGGAGTACAGAAATGTCATTTTTAAATTCTAACAAATAGTATGCTTTTATATTGCCAGGGGTATATGACATAGGACTTTTCGTAATCCTTCTTTTTACATATAATCTAGACAGGTGAGAACATATAATTTATGGAGCACTTGGTGTGTACTATGGACCAAACTGAGCTTTACATATAATATGTTTAATACCCTCAACAACTTCTGAATACAGGATTTATAATCCACATTTACAAATGAAGAACTTAAATTTCAGAAGGGTGAGCCATGTTGCTCAAAATATTTTGGTCTGAAGCAGCAGAGTGGAATTTGAAACCAAGTTCGCCTGACGAAAACCATCTATGTTCTTTCCACTGAGAAGGTGCTGTAAGCATCATCTACCTGTATGTTCCAAGCCAGGGAGTAAATATCATTCATCGCCACCTCACAAAAAGTACAGTAAAACAGTGACTAAGAGCCCAGAAAAGTAAGTAGCAAGAACCATGAAAAACACTCTATTAAAGATGAATATTCTCCAAGGATGGTGGTGGTGGTGGTGGTTGTGTGCCATGGAGTCAGTGATGACTCATAGCAACCTTGTTTCCAAAGCTGTAAATCTTTATGGGTGAAGAAAGCCTCATCTTTCTACTGCAGCTCAGCTAGTGGATTCAAACTGTTGATCCTGGGGTTAGCAGACCAACTCATAGCCCATTATGCTATCAGGACTCCTATAAATCTACAATCTTAGTAGCTGGTAATCCAGTTCAGCTGGACTTCCAAATGAATACAACAGAATTGTTTCAGTAAATATCAAGGGTCACTTTCCATTTTTCTTAGAGTGATGAAAAGAAACTCTCTCCTTAAAATGCCTTTCAAAAGTGGTGTGAATATTAAAGTCCAGGAGTAACCCTCTCTTGAGTCCCTGGGTGGAACAAGTATTCCCAGAGGCGCCCTGGCAGAGAGATCCAGTAATATATTTCTGAAAAAATCAGCCACTGACAACCTCATGGAGCAGTTCTGCTCCAACACGCACAAGCTCACCATGAGTTGGAAGTGATTTAGTGACAATTTCATCTGTTTCCTAAAACGATCTAATTGTTGTTACTGTTAAGTATCAACCTTTTGGTTAGCAGCCAAGTACTTGATCACTGTTCTACCAGGGATCCTTTTGGCTATTTTATATATATTTTGTGTTTTGTTTTGTTTTGAACAATTTGTAAATGACATTTGATGTTTTCAGTATCATGAGTTTTTCTAATTCTTAGATCACTATCTTTAAGTCCACATTTCTGGTAAGTTTGACTGGCCCACTTTGTGATTCAAACTGTGACCTTGTCCAGTGCGTTATCCCACATCAAGACTCAGACTAACAGTTAAAGTATCAATTAAACTATCACGACCATCTAAATGCTGTGGTGTACGCACTGGACTGCTATCCACAAACCCACCAGCCGTTCCTCGGAAACCCTATACAGGGTCGCCAAGAGTCAGAACCGAATCAACTGCCCTTAACAACAACACCAACAACACTTTTGTTTGTTCCTTTTAATTACATTTTAATCTTTCATCTTACTAAGTTATCAAGAAGGACCAGATCCTGAAGAAGGACATCATGTTTAGTAAAGTACAGGGTCAGTGAAAAGAAGGAAAATCCTCAACAAGATGAACTGGCATAGTGGCTATAACAATGGACTAAAGCGCAGCAACAATTGTGAGTGTGTTGTATTACTGTGCAGTGTGTTGTTCTGTTGTGCACAGGGTCACTGTGACTCAGAACCAACTTGACAGCACTTAACAATGAGCTGAAAAACAGGGCTTTAAATGTCAAAGAAACATAAACAAACTCTTACATTATAAGTGCTTCCCTCTTTCTAGTATTACTTAACAAAGAAATAAAAAAAAAGGGAATCTGTTTCTAGTAGTGACCTGGTGGTTCGCTGTCCATTGCTCATCCTACAGCGACACACCAGGAGTCCTCATATTAACTCTGGTGATACTGCTGTTGTCAAGTGTTGTCGAGTTGGTTCTGACTCACAGTGACCCTGTCTAGTTTCTGAGGAGTGCGTGTGAATCACCAAACTTGCAGTTCAAACTGACCTAACGGTCCAGTGCTTACTTAGCCTATAGTACCACCCCAGGATGGGCACTAAAGTTTTTGCCACTTATACTTTTATCAACAGTAGATGAAAAAAATCATAAACCATACTAAAAATAAAACATCAAAAAGGTGAATGTCAAGAGTTCCAAAAGATGCTTTCTTTTAAAAATTTAGTATATGTTTTGTTAAGTATGTTGATTCACTATCAGCAAGTCTCCTGTGACTCTATCATGTTATAATTTTTTAATGTAGAAAATAACTGTAGTTATTTTATTCCTATAAAACTAAAAGGTTTTTTGCAAATTACTCTTAGCCTCCTTTTTTAATGAGTTTAACACTTATTTATATCCTGAGAGTTATGTGTAATGACAAAATATCTTAGGATGTAATCACTTCTGTGACCATCCAACATTCATTTTAGCACCTCTCCTGCTCAGAAGGAAATCCACCAGCCGTATTTTGTTGTTTTTGTTAAGTGCTGTCAAATTCAAAGAGTGGCTGGTGAGTTTGAACTGCCAATCTTGTGATTCAAACCGACCTTGTGGTCCAGTGCTTATCCTACAGCACCACACCAGGACTCTAGCAGTATGGTTGGTGGTTGTTTGCCAGAGTCAGTTCCAACTCACAGTGACCCTATATAGAGTTTCCAAGGAGCAGCTGGTGAGTTTGAACCACTGACCTTGAGATTTAAACCAACCTTGCAGTGCAGTGCTTTATCCCACAGTACCATACCAGTATAGTGGTGATGGTTATATGCCGTGGAGTCAGTTCCAAATCATAGCAACCTTGCCTTGCACAGGTTTTCCAAGGCTATATATCTTTATGGAAGCAGAAAGTCTCATTTTCCTA
>NW_006408878.1:121900-144796 GCF_000296735.1 Chrysochloris asiatica
GCACTTAACAACAACAACAACAAAGACTTCCTAGTAGTCCTTTTTATCTTAATTCCCATCTCAATTTACTTTCAACGACAGAAGTACAACCCAAAACACTATTGTTAAATTATGCTGCATGAGGAGCAGATTAAGTAAGAGCTTTGTGAAATCTCTACAAAATGATGGAAAAATGCCCACCAATCCCATATTATTTTTCTCATGTTCTAGAAATTCATCAGGGTCATCTTTTCAGTTTTAGAGTATAATAGAAAAAGCATTGAACACTTCTGTCTGGAATTTCATAACTGGAATTTAAGAAAAGACAAAACTTCTAGTTAGAACATCAAAATGCTTATGTCTAGATTAACACGTGAAAAAGAGTCCTGATGTGGCGCTGCGGGTTAATGCACTGGACTGCATGGTTGGTTTGAACAACAAGGTCAGCAGTTCAAGCTTACCTGCAACTCCTTGGAAACACTATGCAGGGTTGCTATGAGTCAGAACCGACTTGACAACACTTAACAACAACAACAATAATTCAACCATTTTTATAATATAGAAATATAGCCTTAAAGATAGATATCTAAGAATTATAAAAAGTGATGATACTGAAAACATCAAATGTAAATTACGACTGGTTAAAAACAAAAGGCAAAAATATATAAAATAGCCAAAAGGATCCCTGGTGGCACAGTGGTTAAGCACTTAGTTGCTAACTGAAAGGCTGGTAGTTTGAACCCACCATACAATGTGCAGGAGAAAGATCTACCCATCAAAATCCATACAGATTACAGTCTTGGAAACTTGATGGGGCAGTTCTCCTCTTTACTAGAGGGAAGCTATGGGTTGAAATCTAACTGATAGCACCCAGTTTGTTTTAGCCAAGTAGACTACCAATGAAATTTGAGCTAAGTCACAAATAACAATGGTAACCAAAGGGATACTGTTGTTAAGTGCCGCTGAGTCAATTCCAACTCATAGTGACCCTGTATAGGATTTCTGAGGAACAGCTGGTGGGTTTGCACTCCTGACCTTGTGGTTCACAGTCCAGTGCTGATCCTATAGCTCCACACCAGGAGTGCAGCCAAAGGGACTACTGTCAGATACTGTATTAACTATGTGTTTCATACGTATTCTTTCTAACCCATATATTGACTTTTAAAGTAGGTATTTATTATCTGTTACGCTTTGGAAACTGAAGTTAAAAAAAGTTTTTTAAGAAATTTCTCTAAAGTCAGTCAGCTAACAAAGGGCAAAACCAGGATTCAACTTCCAGCTGTGCTGCTTTCTAAGCCCTGAGACCTCACAAAACTGCAACTGGAGCAATGAAGTTCCAAAGGAAATCTGTACAAATCTCGGGCAGATTAATGTGCTTATGGGGGTAACTGCTATAGACTTAACCACTCAAACTAAATGCCATCTGGCTTCTCTTAGTTACTCCACTTGTTACAAGCACCATATATGTACCCCTCCCTCCATACTGGCCTTAGCCAAGAATTCAATACCACCAAGAAGCAGGATCCACATTATCATACCAATACAGGAACTGTAGTAGCAGTTGCTTCTAAAACATAAGTAAAAGGGACAAACAAAAGTACTGTTGGTGGTGGTGGTGTTAGCTGCAGTTGAATTGGTTCCGACTCATAGCGACCCTGTGTAAGGTTTCCAAGGAACAGCTGGTGAGATGTGGTTAGCAGTCCAGTGCTTATACTACAGCATTTATTAAGCTTTTAAAAAACATTTATGAATAACATGTTAACCCAATTTCTAATATGAAATCAATTTCTTCCTACCACTAAAATCCATAATAAATATTTTCTCTCTATTAAGACTTTCAAGCTAAAACTATTTTTTACTATTGTTTTATAATTGTACAATTTTAATTGTACTACTTAGAGTAAATTAGAGTAAACAGAAAAATGTCACGATTTTCCAAAGGCCAAAAGGGAATAACGTGAAAATATATGTTGGTCTGAATATTTATATATATATAAATTATATATATATATATATACCCTCTGGTAGCGTAGTGGTTACGAATCGGGCTGCCAATTGAAAGGTCAGCAGTTCGAAACTACCAGCTGTTCCACGGGAGAAAGGTGAGGCGTTCTGCTTCCATAAAGATTTACAGCCTCGGAAACCCTGTTCAGGGTTGCTATGGGTCGGAATCGACTCGACGGTAGTTATATATATATATATATATATAAGAATGGGTGGTAAAACAAACAAAAAAATAGTAACCAGGAAGCCATTCATTCACACTCCAATCCATTAAAATCCATTGCTGTCAATTTCAATTTTGATTTTTTTTTTTAATAATTTATACTCCAGAGACCAATAAACCTCATGGTTATGTGATGTAAGCCATACAGACTTCTACTTCAGACTTAGGTGTGGCATCATGCTGACCTTCAGATCAGCTGCTCAAACTCCACTTAGAGTTCATTTCAATGTCTTATTTGTGCCCTTCTTAGCAAGTAGGAGGGTCATTTTACAGTCTTTTCTTTCTAGGTTAGTCCTTTCTCAAGCATAAAAAAAAATCCTTTGCGTTTAGCACATATTTAGTAATGAATGGGTTAAAAAGCAAGAAATGAAATGAATGGCTTCAACATTAAACATTGCAGCGACAGCATCCGCTGAGTTGACTTTAATTGTAAAAAGGGGTGTTAAGTCAACAATCTTCAATCACAAGACAACAACTACTCTAGTAACTGCATTCTGGAAACCTGTTTTCTCACTTTACCTACCTTTTCCCTTTAGCCAAATAAACTCAGCTCCTATACTAAGCCCAAAGCATGATTTTGGGGGCCTGCACAATGAAGATATTTTTAAACAGCAAGAAGCACCTGTTTTCTTTGGTGTTTTTTTAAAGAACGGGTTCATTTTATACAATTATTGTGACCTACAGTTTTCTTTTTATCTTAAGTAATTTACAATACATTGTTAGATTTCACCTCCATTTTCTAACAGCTACTCAGAATCATTTTGCTGAAAAAGTACTGTTGAATCACCTTGACAATTTAAACCAATGCTTGCACATCTTTTGATGTGCCTTCACGTTCTGCTCTTAACTTTTGCTACAAGAGCAGTAACCAGACCATAGAATGAAGAACTCAGATCCTCTTCAAAATTCAGTGCTTAGGATAATGTAAATCTAGTTATTCTATTCAAATTATGAAAAACCACTTTGCTGTTGTACAACACTCATCAGTGTCAAAGAATTTGTCTGCTAAATGAGAACAATGGCACCTGATACCACAGTAGGGTGGGTGTGTAAGCAACACTAGAACACTTTTTGGAGAGCCATGCCAAATTCAGAAATGAGGCCCAAATAACAACAACAACAAAACCCAGTTTGATCATCAGTATGCATGGAGGTAGGTTAGAGTGGAACTGCCTACAGGCAATGACTGGGGAGCCCCTTTTATTTGTTTATTTGAAGCTAACAGTTGATCACTCTTTAATCATTTAAAAAAAAAGGGCAAGAAGGGAAAAACAGGTGGGATGAAAACTACAGTAAACTAAAAAAAAAAAAAATCACTTACTGAAATATATATGCATATAAAGAGAAACCCCAAATGACCTTGTCTATTGTAGTTGTTGTTCAGTGCCACGGAGTCGATTCCAACCCATAGCGACCCTGTACAGGGTTTCTGAGGAGCAGCTGGTGAGCTTGAACCACCGACCTTGTAGTTCAAAGGGCTTTGCAGTCTGGCGCATAAACCCACAGTGCCACACCAGGACTCCTTGTCTATAGGTGGCTAAAATGACTTCAATGTCTTTATGAAGCAGCTATTACTAATTGTCACACAAACAAAAACTTGCCAGTCCTGACTGCCTAACTCTCCCAACCATCTGTATCTAACATGCTTTTCTTTCCTGTCCTACTCAGTCAAATAGCCATTAAAGACATACAGAATCCCAATTACTACCTTACATAACTAAAGAAAAAACAACAACCTGGAATTCCCCCCAAATACTGCAAAACTGTAAACACTCTACCTTGGTTCCAGGCTGTTTTAAGGTAGTCTCAGCCCCCAAGGCTACTCATCATCATCCCCTAGAGCTTCAGTAACAGCTAAGACAAGCACTTTGGCACATATGGCACTACTGCAACTAAACGACCTCTGAAAACCAGATTTTCACTCTAAGAAACAAAGGCAATGATCAGAAGGAATCTTTAAACTTTCTTGATGAGCCCTGTTCACAGGTCTGGACAACTACATATATAAAGGCTCAGTTCTTACAGGGTATCCTGACAACCAGATTAATGAGGGTTAAAGTTCCAAGTTCGGTCAACTCTTCAGAGTTTGAATGTGGTTATGTGGCAACTTCCAAGACAGCCAGCAGTTCTAAATCTCAACTGGGAATCCCAAGAATAGCTTGAAATATGCAATGTTAATGGGCTCTACAGTGTTTCTGAGGCAAGGACAAAGAGTCACTTAGGAACCCCTAGGGGTTGGGGTGGGACACACAAAAACCACCACTGTATCTTGCCACTATTGCAGAATGTTTAATTTACCTGCAATGAATGGAAGAGAGAGGTGAGATGTTAATGGGAACCTCCCTCCTAGGGAAAACAGCCAATATGCAGTACGTATCACAAATATCTGTAAGAATTTCCATGGACTACAGGAGGCTGGTGGGAATCTGCAGGCTAGGGGCCTCGGTGACGAAAGAGCCGAGCCGAGCCGGGACTTACCTTGTTGGAGGCCATTTCACTGACAGAGTGCCTGGTTTGCAGGGTCTCTAGCTGGTCCAGACACCAGTCCAGCTCCTCCAGGGTCTCGCTGGCCAGTTTTTGGTAGGCCTCCTCTGCGAAGAGATAGGGAAAGGGGGACTCAGTTCTCAAGCGCTTCACGGGGACGACAGCGAGTTCAAAGGGGGCCATTCTGCCGTACCCCGCCATGCTCGGATGCCCGGTGCCCGCACATGAGGGCTGCTCCTTCATATTGCCGAGCCCGGCACTGCGAAGGGGGCCGAGGCTCTGCTCGAAGGGTGGCCAGCCTCGGGAAGGCACGGTCTCTCCAGCTTGACGTCTCAGTTTAGCCTCTAGGGAGGGCGGGGAAAGTGCAGCCAGTCAACTTTTACACCGGGACAAGGGCAGAAAAACCACACTGCGACTAGTAGATGGTGCGAAGGGCCCGGGTCCTAGTCCTGGCACTCAGCTGTGGAGTATGTTGACATGACGGGGGTGGCGCACGCGCTTCGGTGCCTGCCCCGCAGAGGGAACCTCTGGTCCACTTCTGATCTCCTCCGTCCCTGGCCCCAGACCGCGTTCCTGTGCGCCCTGCGCCCGCTCGCCCGCCGAGCATCTATCTGAGCTGCGCTTCAACTGAATGAATCAGCCACGGTCGGGTGTGCGGCCACCACGTTTCCTGTTTTCTTTCTCAACTCCTAGGGCGGCGGGGCGCAACGCGGCTCCACCACTGAGGCTTTCCGGGAACACTCCCCCTCACGCCCCTCACGGTCCTCAGCACTGCTGAGCTCCTCCTCAAACTCCTTTAAAAAAAATATACTCAGAATTGCAAAAGCCTGCCTCTGCCACCCGCAGCGTCCCTCCCCGCAGCCTCAGCCCCCGGCAGCCCAGCCGCCGCGCCATAGCATCACAGCGCACAGCCAGGCGCCGCCCGCTTTGAAGCGGAGCCGGGGAGGCGCGGGCGCGAGCGTGTGTGTCTGTGGGTCTGGTGTATGTCTGTGCAAGGGGAGCGGCGGAAAACCCGGCGTGGAGCGCCTGCCGTGGGGCTCAGGCGCACCTGCCCCAAGGGTACCCCGCATGTCGCGCCAAGCCTCTGCCCTTCCCAGGTCGCCCGCATCAAAGCTACGCTACGGCCCAAGCTCACTCATTGTCTCCACCACCCACCCGCAGTTTCCAGGCAGGTATCCTGGGGAGAATCCAGGGAGTCGCTCAAACATGGTTATTTAGGAGCCAAACAACCTTCTGGTTTATGAGGCTTTAGGATGATTCTGGGAATAATATCATTTCTATTCAGATCAGAGGATAAGCACTGGACTGTGAACTTGTGATTCGGTTTGAAGGTTCAAGCCCCACCAGTCGCTCCACAGGAAAAAAGATGAAACTTTCTGCTTCTGTAATGATTTACAGCTTGGAAACCCTATACAAGGTTGCTATGAGATGGAACCCACTCCATAGCACTTAATAATTCAGATCAGACTCTTTCAATATGCAGACTTCTAATTTTGGGGGTGGACAAAGCAAGCAACAAATAGTATACAATGTTGTAGGGTCGAAATGCTTTAGGATTTACAGATTTGACAGGATGCTATATTTTTATATCCAAAAACTGTCTGACAAAAAAACAGCAACACGAACACACCCCAGACAATTTGCACATGCATGCTCCCAACATCTGTGACATTGCTAATCAAAGAACAGAATGGTCTTATAGAGCCAGGAAGTGAATATCTACCAATCATTGGCAGAATTAACTTGTTAAGTGCCACTGAGCTGTAAATCTTTGTGGGAGCAGAAAGCCTCATCTTTCTCTGGCGGAGTGAGGGAGTGAGTGGTATGCTCCATCATCTAACATTGTGGTTCACAGTTCAGTCCTTTTCCTACAGAACTACCACACCTTTGCTGAATAAACTACTAATGTGTAAAAATGAAAAGACTATATCCAAAGGCATCAAATAGAAGTAGATTTTATTTGCAAAAGCTAAACTATCCACAGGACCTATACATCTCTTTTATAGGCTAATGAGAATGCGGGAAATCCAAACTCCTAAGAGGCATTTCATAGAACTTCCTTATTGTCAATTAGGAAGAATACATTGAAAAGCTTATAGGAAGTTGGTGGGATCCCTTTTCTTTGTCTTCAACTCTGCAGGTATTGGCAAGGAAGAAATTCTGCCCTTGATATTTAGACTATATAAAAGACCAGAGACATAGCAAAGCATTTCATGGACTGACTCTTAGGCTCCTAGGATTTTCCAAATTTCTAAATAAAATTTGTAAAAGTTAAAATATTTCAAAGTAGTCATTATATATTCTATGTGACTAGCTTTTATCAAGGAGTCCTGGTGTGGTGCTGCAAGATAATGCATTGGACCGCAATGTCAGTTTAAACCTCAAAGTTGACTGTTCAAGCCAACCAGCTGCTCTTCGGAAACCCTATACAGGGTCACTATGGGTCGAAACCGACGGTGGCACTTAACAAAAACAAGTTGTTATCAAGAATTCTTGAACTGTTAGCTATTTACTTTAAGAACTGGATTAAAATTTGCCTCTTTTCTTTTAGTCTTAAAGGAATCTTGGTGTGATGCGGTGTGTTAATGCTCTGGACTGCAAAGTTAGTTTGACCACAAGGTTGGTGGTTCAAGCTCACCAGACATCCCTCAGGTCTCTATGGGTTGGAACTGAGTCAACAGCACGTAACAACAAACATTGTAATCTTTTTTTTTTTTTTTCTCTTGTGTCAAATTCAGTAAATATATACTTTAAATGAATGAACAACTGCCTAAACCTTGTCAAGTGAACTGAAGTGTAAGAATGGAACTCTTCCTTCTACGTTGTAGTTGCTGGTGTTAACTGCCATTGAGTTGATTCTGACTCATGGAGACTCTGTATAGGGTTTTCAAGGAGCAGCTGGTGACTTTGAACTGCTGACCTTTTGGTTCAAGCCCACCTTGTGGTCCAGTGCTTTATTCTAGTATATATAAAAAATATAAAATTATATAGCCTTTTCTTGATTTTAAGAATATAAAAATATAACATACTTGTTATGAAAGTTGAAACATTACACAAAGACATAACATAGGAAGTCCCTTGTAATCCCACTCCTTAAGCTCACAAATGGTACTTAAGTCTATGACCGTAACATAACCATTTTCATTTTACTTAATACCTTCCATATGTAAGTATAACATTACCTCGCTGTGATGGCAATACATCAACCATATGTTGGGATTTGGGGGCTTTTGTTTTGAGGGGGGGAAAGGTTATTTTTCTTTCTTCTTGTTCCCCCCCAGTTTTCTTTCTTGTCCCCACTCCCCTTCTGCCTATATGAGATGGGAGTCCTGGTATGGCACTGAACACAAGCACTAGACGGCTAATTGCAAGGTTGGCAGTTCAAACCCACCAGTGACTCTTCAGAAACTATATACAGGGTCGCTATGAATCTGAACTGACTTGAAGGCACTTAACAATAGTAACTATATAAGATAGGGTTGTAGGCGCAAATTAACATTTTTAGGTCCAAATAAGGTTAAGTTGTCCAAAACTAGCATATCCAATGGGTTAAAGATGTATAAGCATTGTGTCTGGAATCTGTCTGTCCACTGCCATCTTTTCAGTTGGTGGTTACAACATGAAGCCAAGAGTCCCCTTAGGCCCCTATATTCTAATCTTCCCAAGTCTGAGCCCTAGGGGACCTCTCAGTAAGCAAATGTGTGTAAAGTTCCTCCACCCCTTGAACAGCTTCTCAAAGCTTTTCAGAAATCCGAAGTCTTTGTACAGACCTCTGACCTAACAGGATGTGGCAATTGCGTCACTAGGGGGAGGTGGACCACACTGAGTGACACTGGGGGGGGGGGGGGGCTGACACCAAAATGACTGTCTATAAACTTTCTGTGTGGTGGTGTTTCAGCAGAAATATATCATTTTTTATCGAAACATCCTTTAAGTTAGTTATAACAAAACCCTTTTTCTAAATCCCAACTTTGGTTTTAAGTGCCACTGAGGCAGTTCTGAATCATAGTGACCCTGGACAGGGTTTTTGAGTAACGGTTGGTGGGTTTGAACTGAAGACCTTTTGGTCAGCAGTTCAGGGTTTATCCTAAAGCATCATACCAAGACTCCAATCCCAATTTACGTAATATCAGTATAACTATAAGGCAAAAACTGTATTCTAATTTAGCTGCTCTTGGGAAGAAAGATGAGACTGTCTTCTCCTGTAAAGATTTACAGCCTTGGAAGCCCCATGGGGCAGTTCTAGCCTATCCTATAGAGTTGTTAGCAGTCAGAATAGATTTGATGGCAGTGAGGTTGACTTGCTCTGGTTAGAGCATTACAATAATGCTTTGAAGCATTTGCTTTCACATGAGCTACAAGCACACAATTTTTGTTGCTGCCTATAGCATAGTGGTTACGAATTGGGCTGCTAACCTCAAGGTCGGTAGTTCAAAACTACCAGCCGTTCTGCAGAACAAAGATGAGATTTCCTGCTCCCGTAAAGATTTACAACATCGGAAACCCTGTGCAGGGTCACTCCACAGTACTAAACAACCAACAACAACAGGATCTTATAGTCGCTGCTTTTGTCAAATTTCTCATGTGGCAGCTGCAATGTTATGGTACTTAGTGTCTGTGAACCTGTGGAATCCTGGTGTGGCCCTGTAGGATAATACTGGCTAATAACTGCTAAGGCTGGACATTCAAATCCACTGGCCACTCCTTGGAAACCCTATACTGGGTCTCTATGAATCGGAACCTACTCAACAGCACTTAACAACAACAACAACATAACTTTTTTGAGAATGAAGTAATAATTCTAGGAAAAGGAGAAAACTCAAAACAGGCTTCTGCTTAAGATAGGTTTCCACTTGTTTTGTCTGTTTAAGTGCTGACAAGACAGTTTCAACACATAAAGACCCTGTATAGGATTTCCAAAGAGTGGCTGATGGGTTTGAACCACTGATCTTGCAGTTAGCAGTCCAGTCAGTACTTACCTTGCAGTGTCACACCAGGACATCAAATTATGCTGTGATTCAATGTAGAAAGACTTTATAAAACAGTTTTTGCTATTATTAATATAATCTAAGAGACAGTGTAAGTACTTTACAACTATATTTATCACATGTTAGTCTATGATTAACATTACTAAGGATCCTGTATGGTCTGGTAGAGGAGGATGGCCACGTTTGGTGGGAATGGGGTGGGGGGACACCATGAATCACTACACTGGGTGATACCAGCCCTAGTAACAACACTGGATATGGCACCCACATATTATATTCCTATGCTATGTCTTTGTGTAAGGTTTCAACTTTTATAATTTTTAATGTGAAAATGTAATTCCAGAAAGCTTCAAGTTAATGCTTCGAGACATTTTGCACTTAAATATAGGATCTGCTCCTAAGAAGGTAGTATTACAACAGAGGGGCAACTTTATTTCATGGAACCCACTTTATGCTCAAATCCTGGATTAGCCACTTTGACAGACAACATTTGGGTATGATAATACTGTGCTACGCAATATATTTGGGAATGTTTTATGTTCTAACATATTATGTATGGATCTGGAGGATAGTGGGAAAAAATGACTCAGAACATCTCCACATACCAGTAAGTAAGAAAATAATTACTAACAACAGAGTAAAGAACAGTTCGTTCTATAAAACTGTTGCTCAAATCAAGAATGATGGCTAATATTACCATGCAGCTGAGGATATGACTTTTTCCAAATTCCTAGGTTAACAGGCAACCTGACTAGCCATAGTTTTTCAGGATCATTATTAAAACTTAACTTTCAGGAATTCTTACCCCAAAAGATCCGAGATATCAAGTAACTGACCTTTTCATCCCCAGTGAAAAAGCCTCAGTGTGGGGCTGCGAGCTATCCTGCAGGAAACTGAGTCACCACACCAAATAACACACCTAAATGTCATCGACTGCTAGCAGGACAAAAACAGTGAGTCAGTTTAATTTTGGATTTTACCAAGAACATATGGCATTCATTTAAAAAAAAAAAATAAATACTACGCCCTCACCTGTGTAATAGTCACTGTGGCACTACTTAAAAAAATTATGAAAATGCTTCGTCAGTACAACCTGTGAAAGCTGGAACCTGTATAAGGTGGAAGTCTGGCAGAGAAGGAAACTCAAATATTGTCCACTAATAGAGAGTGAGAGAAAAATGGTAAAAGGTGGAAAATCTCGAGAGACCTGGAAAACAGTCCTGGCTCTAACAGGTTTCCTTGGGGTTAACTGTCTAAAATCTTGCTAAAGCAATGGATTTATAAAAGAGAAACCCCTGGAAACCAAAACTATCAGCTAAATTCCACAAAAGCTAGAAGAAGGCTATCGAATGGCAATTAAGAAATGATTTGTGCTTTTGAAAGTGCCCACCTACAACTGCACTGGTTTTCTTAAAGGCACCCTTGAACTATGTGACAGCCGTACCTCAGCTAAGGATTGGCCATGAACAAATAGTCCTCCACTAGCTCTGGCCAGCTCTTGGCTTCCGTCATCGTGATGCGCTCAAGGGTTCCCCTGACACATGGCCTGAAACTGTGCCAGGGCTCCAGGAGAAGATGCTGAAGCAGCAGAAAAGGAAAAAAAAATCAACAGCCTCAAGAGCCACAGCAGTTAGCTGGAGGTTGAGGTCGTTTTCTTGTGAAATGTTCAGCTGATTACACTTACCCACAACTAACAACGATGTTGACCATTGGGGTAATACGATTCGTTCTATGAAAACGTACTGCTTGTGTGGATGTTAGTTTCTTTGCCAATACTTGAGGAGCTAAAAGTCTGTATAGGTTTAGAATGCCTAGACAGGCTTATTTGTGTAAATGAAGAGACCAGGTCCAGAAATGTATTGTTGCTGCTAGGTAGACTTGTTTCCTATTCATAGTGACTTCATGTGACAGAATAGAACTGCCCCATAGGCCATAATCTTTACAGAAGCAAATTTTCACGTCTTTCTCCCACAGAGCTTCTAAGCAGATTCGAACAGCTAACCTTTTAGCAGCTGGGCATTTAACCAGATTTGTGCCACTAGGGCTCTTTGATTTCATTTGTTTTGTTTTCTTTTACTTAATTAAAAAAAAAAAAACAACTTTGACAGTTATTTCAGAATTCTTATTTTCAATCGAAATATTTCACTAAACAATTCCCAAGAACAAATATTTAAATATATGTTTTCCTAACCAATGCTTCTTTCCTAAAATTTTCCAAAATTCCTTTTTTGTTTCTAAGGAAGGAGTTAATAGTATCTGAAATTGGTAGAACTAGAGAAAAACTATGTCTGTTTCATCTTGTATTGTTTTGAGCTAGTCACTTGTCAAGATTTTGCACCAAAAGGATTTTGTGCAGATTTGCTTGAAATTTTGCCGATTTTCCAGATTTTCCATTGGAGTTCTCGTGTGGCACTGGAGGATAAACACTGGACCACAAGGATGGCAATTCAAACTTACCAGTCAATCCTCAGAAATCCTATACAGGGTTGGTACAGTAGGAGAAATACTAGATTGCTAACCACAAGGTTGATGGTTCATACCCACCAGCTGTTCCTTAGAAACTCTACACAGGGTTGCTATGAGTCGGAATCGACTGGACTGCACTTAACAACCAAACATTTCTTCCACTGCAAGATAAGCAATGGTTGGCACTTCAAACCAACCAACAGCATTCCCTCTACACACATATTGTCTGGTGGAAAACACACGAAGGCACTGGACTTGCTTTTAATATGTACACATACAGGTTTAAACAGAGATTGCAATTGGTAAACTGTTCTAATTACCAACTGTATTCCTGACTTCAAGTTTAGAAGTATTTAAAAATCTTATGAAACATATAAAATTACACTTCTTGCTGTTGTTGTTGTTAGGTGCCATCGAGTTGGTACCGACCCATAGCGACCTTATGCACAGCAGAATGAAACACTGCCCGGTCCTGGGCCAACCTCACTACTGTTGCCATGCTTGAGTCCATCGATGCTGCCACTTTGCCAATCCATCTTGTTGGGAGTCTTCCTCTGTTTCTCAGACCCTCCACCTTACCAAACATGATCTCCTTCTCCAGTGACTGGTCCCTCCTGACAATATGTCTGAAGTATGAGAGACTAAGTTTGGCCATCTTGGCTTCCAAGGAGCACTCTGGCTGCGCTTCTTCCAAAATGAATCTACTGGTTCTTTTGGCAGCCCATGGCACTTTCAATATTCTCCAACACCATAACTTGAAAGCATTAATTCTTCTGCAGTCTTCCTTATTCACTGTCTAGCTTTTGCATGCATATGAGGTTATTGAAAATACCATGGCTTAGATCAGGCGCACCTTAGTCCTCAAGCTGACATCTTTGTCTTCAACACTTTAAAAAGGTCTTGTGCAGCAGATTTGCCTAATGCAATGTGTCATTTGATTTCTTGACTGCTGCTTCCGTGAGTGTTGATAATCGATCCAAGAAGAATGAAGTCCTTGACAACTTCAATCTTTTCTCCATTGATAAGAATGTGTGAGGATTTTTGTTTTCTTTACATTGAGATGTAACGTTCAAAGAGAGGATGTATGTAATTTTCGTGAGACTTTTTTTCCTTATATCACCCCATTATCTATAAATATTTCCTCCTACCCCCACCCCAGGCTACCTAGAACTCTAGTAGGATGCTTTTTTAAAAACTGAAATACAAAGTGGATTGGGGTTCCCTGACTGCTAGTCTCATCAGTAATTCAACAAACATCCTGGTGAAATAGAATAAGCACAGGACTACAAAGTCAGTTTGAACCACAAGATCAGTGGTTCAAACTCACCAGCTGCTCCTCAGAAACCCTATACAGGGTCACTATGAGTTGGAACCAACTTGACGGCATGTAACAACAATACTGTAGAAAGAAGTCATAGTGGCACAATGGTTAAGCACTTGGCTGCAAACCAAAAGGCAGATGGTTCAATCCTATCCAGGGTCTTCATGGTAGGAAGACCTGGTGATCAGTTCCTGTAAAGATTATATTCAGGAAAACCCTATGGCAACAGTTCTACTGTGGCACATGGGGCCTCTATGAGTAGAATTCTTTCAACAGCATCCAATAACAACATCCTGTAGAAAGTAACGTGAGAAAAGGAAGTGCATGGCGTATGGGAGAATAAACAAGAGGGGCATTTAATCAGACTGGAATAGAGGTAAAGAGGAAGGCTCCTTAAAAACAGGGAGGAAGATCTCAAAGACAAGTTCTAAAGAGTGAAATAGTAGCTAAGTTGAAAGGACGGGAAGGGATTTTAAGATAAAACATCTGCGCAAACACACGGGCCTGTGATCAAGATGTATGTATGTGTATGTAGAGAAAAGAGCTTTCATGAGTAGAACCATGATCAGTGGAGAAACCCACAGACAATGGCCACGAAAATTCTGTAAGGCATCCACAGGTAAGGGTTTGAATTGTGTTCTCAAGAGAAGAGCTGCAGAGTGATATGGAATCTGATTTTATTTTAGGTGGAAAATTCTAGAGCTGTGTAACAAATGAAGAACACAGGGCTGAGGTCAGTGAGACCATTATCTTTGGCCATGTTACTGTTAAAACTAAATACTTTATACAACACTTGCTACTCTGGTAGTTATTCTTATTTATGGTAATCTCTATATTAAAATCCAACATAAGAAGATGTTCCCGTGATACGTCAACCATGAGTTGGATTACCTGAGAAGGGATAGGCATCTTGCTTTTAAAAACCACACCCTGGATGTTACTGCCATTTTAATCACACTGGAATCAGATGGAGAAAACTGTATTCATTGGAATTTCTTTCAGGGAGAACCTGCTTGTAGAAAGTTTTCAGACTTGTGACTGGAGTTGAGACCTTGAGAAGCTCTGTTTTGAGTGGAATTATTCTTGATCTCTACTTAAGAAAGGGGAAGAATATGCTGGTTTCTCCTGAGGAAATATTGTGTGTGTGTATGTGTGCGTGTAAAACAGGAGCCAGTTTACTCTGCAGTGTAACTTTGCCTTGCAAGTCCCCTCTTCCCATCTTTAATGTTAGTGAAGAGTAAAATGGTGGTAAGCAATTTTTTTTTTTAATCCATTGAAGGGACTGAGCTTTGAGGTCAGATTGGCCTGGGCAAATATGTCTGCCTGAGCTGACAATGTAAAGTAAAGGCAAAGAAAGAGGAGAAAGCTTTTGGAACACGGTGCAAGGATAGGAAGAACTTTCGTACAAGGAACAGAAGTTTGAACGAAGCTTAATCACACATCTGGGTTGTGGGCTTGTCACATGTCATATGTGCAACTATAAGCAACATTAAGGCATCCTGGTGGCACTGCTGATTAAATGTTAGGATGCTGATGGAAAGATCAGTGCATGGGATCCACTAGCTGCACCATGGGAGAAAGATGGGGCAGTCTGTTTCACCATTATATATAAACCATTGTTGTTGGTGTTAACTGCTGTCGAGTTGGTTCTGGTTCATAGTGACAACCCTGAATAGGGTTTCTGAGAAGCACCTGATGAGCTTGAACCACTGACCTTTTGGTTCAAACTGACCTTGCAGTACTGCGCATTAACCCACAGCGCCACACCAGGACTCCATATATAAACCATAATCCCAGGCAATTCATTTAATGTTTTGGATGTCTTAGTTTTCTTACTGGGGGTAGAACAAAAACATTATAGGTTATTTTAGTCAAAGTGAGGGAATGTGAGTCAAATAAACAACCCTGTATTGCTCACCTAGTAAGTACTTTTCCTTCCTCCCTCCATTTTATCTTGAGTTCCTAACTTAAATACAAATAACTCTGTTAATTTAAGTAAGCCTAAAGTAGCATAAGCATAAGTTAAGGGGCTCTAGTAGTGTAGTAGTTATGAATCAGGCTGCGAACTTCACAGTCAGCGGTTCAAAACTACCAGCTGTTCCGTAGGAGAAAGATGAGGCTTTCTGCTCCCATAAAGATTTACAGCCTCAGAAACACTGTGCAGGGTCACTATGAGTTGGAACCGACTCCACAGTACTTAATAACAACAAAAATCAATACCTCAAGAACTTATGGGTTCAGATACTTACTTAACAGTTAGTTACCAGAAGCAATTTTTAGGGAAAAGAGAAAGCAACAACAACAAAATTAAGAGAGGGGATAGGGATTCAGTCTGAAGGCATTTATGTACCTCATAAATTTGCCTTAGGAAAGTGATGAATAAGAGTCAATGCAAAATTTACACAGACTATAACTGAAGACCTCCTTTTATAATAAACCTATTCCTTTTGTCATCACTTGGATTTTTTCATTAAAACTAAAAATGGCTTCTTTCAAACAAGGCACAAAATATGAAGTATTGTTTATTTTCGAGCAATTCATTCACTTATTCAACAATTTTCTTGAGCTTATACAAAGTATATCCCAGTTGCTGTACTAAAGAATGGGGATTTAGCAATGAGCCAAGTAGTCAAACGCTTGCCTTCTCTCAAGGGGTTCACATTCTACCAGTTATGATGATCTTGTCACTTATAGTTTTATTTTAATAAATATTTATTGAACACTTGCTATGTGTCAGGTGCTGGGTATAACAAAGAGAAGGAAATAGTCTTGGATTTTAAAGAAGTCATAGACCAATAAAGAAGACAAGTGTCCTCTAAGTCACTGTGTATGTAAATGGTCCACTAACACTAGGCGATAAGTACAGGGGCACTATAAGTACACAACAGAGGTAGAAGGTAGGGAAGGTGTCACCTATGATGATGCTGTTGTTGCTAAATGCTGTTGAGTCAATTCTGACCCATAGCAACCCTGTAATAGGGTTTTCAAGAAGCAACTGGTGAACTTGAACCACTGACCTTGCAGTTCAAAGGACTTTGCAGTCCGACGTATTAGCCCACAGTGCAACACCAGGACTCCGCCACCTGTGATAGCCTTGAGAAATTTCAGAAATGTTTTCTGAAACAAGGAATATCAGACCTGAGTCTTGAAGGATGAGTTGAAGAACTAGCCAGGTGAAGAACAAAAGGTCACATCTAAGATAGAGAACAAGCATGTACTATTGCATGCCAATTGGAAAGCATTGATAGTTCAGGTACCTACAGGCAAAGAAGTTCAGGTCAGGCAATGGACAAAGATAAAGAAGGGGAAGTAGTCATAGAGTACTTTGTTATACTATTCTAAGAGTTTCTATTTCTTTCTGAAGGAGCCATTAAAAATGTTCGAAGACAGGAAGCCACATAGTTAGACAGAATTTGTGGACATATTACTCTGGGAAAAGTGTGAAAGCCTGGACTAATTGCAGTTAGGAGACTATTACAGTACAGTAGAGGTGACAGAGAAGATGAGGGCCTAAAATAGAGAGGAGTGGCTGTATTCAAGAAGCCCTAAAGAGTTAGAACCTATAGGAAGAGCTCAAATTTTAGATGACAAAAAGTGATAGAGAAGGACAGATCAAATATACCACCGAGGATGCTAGTTTACTTCAGGTTAATAAGTAGGTTATTCATGAATGTTTTCCTGACCCTCACTCTGAACAAGATGGGTTAGAGGTGCCAGAGGAACACCTGTGTGGAAACAATAGCTACCTGAATATATGATGCTTTGGAGCAAGGTGTACGCCGGAGATTCATTCATCCTTTTACTCATTCACTCATTTATTTATGTCTCAACTGTTTCAAAACAGCTGTGTGAAGGCATGATTGGAGTACAGGGTTGGAAGACACAATATATTATATTATATCTGGTATTGGAAGCAATGAGAGAGAAGTTAGGTATAATAGTTAGGGTTCTGTGTCGATATGACTAGGTCAGGATTTTCAGTGGTTTAGCAGTTGACATGTGATTACCCCCATGGTGATGAAACAGAAAAGACTTTTTTTTTCTCTCTCTCGTTTCTTCTGGGGACTGTTGTTAGGTGCCATTGAATTGGTACTGACTCATAGGAACCCTATGCACAATAGAACAAAACACTGCCTGGTCCTGTGCCAACCTTACAATCATTCCTGCATTTGAGTCCATTGCTGCTGCCACTGTGCCAATCCCTCTCATTGGGGTGTTTTCCTCTTTTTCTCTGACCTTCCACTTTACCAAACATGATGTCCTTCTTCAGGGACTGGTCTCTCCTGATAATATATACAAAGTATAAGAGATGAAATCTGGATGTACTTCTTCCAACACAGATTGGTTAGTTGTTTTGGCAGTCCATAGTACTTTTAATATTCTTTTCCTACACCATAACTCAATTTTTCTGTGGTCTTCCTTACTCACTGTCCAACTTTTTTTTTGCATGCATATGAGGTTATTGAAAATATCACGCCTTGGGTCATATGAACCTTAGTCCTCAAACTGATATCTTTACTCTTCAATACTTTAAAGAGTTCTTGTGCAGTGGGTTTGTCTAATGCAATACCATCATTTGATTTCTTGACTGCTGTTGATCTAAGCAAAATGAAGTCATTGACAACTCCAATCTTCTCTGTACTTATATGGATGATGTTTATTGAACCAGTGGTAAGGATTTTTGTTTTCTTTACACTGAAGGCCAACTCATACTGAAGGCTGTGGTTTTTGATCTTTGTAAGTATTTTAAGTACTCTTCTCTTTCAGCAAGCAAGGTTGTATCATCTGCATATCGCAGGTTGTTAATGAGTCTTCCTCCAATCCTGATGCTACATTTTTCTTCATAGAACCCAGCTTCTCAGATGATTTGCTCAGCATACGGATTGAATGGGTATGATGAAAGAATACAACTCTGGTGCACACCTTTCCTAATTTTAAAACATTTGGTGACCCCTTGTTCTGTTAGAACAACTGCCTCTTGGTCTCAGTACAGGTTCCTAGTGAGCACATTTAAGCGTTGTGGAATACACATTCTCTGCAGCGTTGTCCATAGCTTGTCATGATCCACACGATTGAGAGCCTTTGCATAATTAATATAGCACAGGTAAACATTGTTATGCTATCCTCTGCTGTTAGCCAAGATCCATCTGATGTCAGTAATGATATCCTTCATTCAACATCCTTTTCTGAATCAGGCTTGAGCTTCTGGAAGTTACCCGTCAATGTAGGGTTGCAGCCATTTTTGTATTATCCTTAGCAAAATTTATTTGCATGTGATATTAATGATATTGTCTGATGATTTCACATTGCGTTGGGTGACCTCTCTTAGGAATGAGCACAAATATGGATCTCTTCCAGTCAGTTGGCCATGTAGCTGTCCTGCAAGTTTCTTGGTATAAATGAGTGAGTTCCTCCAGTGCTGCATCAATTTGTTGAAAGATTTCAATTTGTATTCCATCATTTCCTGTTGCCAATGCCTTCAGTTGCACCTTGGACTTCTTTCTTCAGTATCACTGACTCTTGATCTTATGCTATTATCTTATGTTTGAACATGCCCTTGGAAGCATCAAGGTCAGAAAAGTCCATCATAGAAAACCCTCTTTTAGGGCTGAAAATTAAAGGGAACTGGTGAGCCATGTGCTCACTGGTAACAACCTGGGTCTACTTGTGAGTGGAATTGGGGGAAATGCAGCAATGAAAACATGGACTGAGTTTGGTCATGTTCTATTGGCACTCATTGACCCTAATATGAGAGAAGAAGAAGGGCTAGCTGGTCTGAAGTTTAGGGATTTGTGTGAACTCCTGAGCCCATGGGCCCTGACCTAGCCCCTTTGGGGCCTGAGAGTAAAGGGACCAGCTGGTCTGAAGTGCAGGAAGGTGTGTGTGAACTGCAAACTTTCAGCTGGTACCCATTTGACCTAACCAGAGCTGAGCTGTGAGCAGAACCTGACCAGATGAAGATAAAGATGTTTGATCCTGTGAATGAGTGTCAGTTGCTACAATTTGATGGGCTGGACTTTTGCTTATGGATGCAGTTGCTCAAAATTTCCAACCAGAATGGAAGATTTTTCAGATCAAGGAACATGCTGTCGCCTCAGTTACTGGGTTGATATGAACAGGCAATTTGGACACTGGCTATCAAAAATGGATGGTTGTAAAGGAGTCCTGGTGTGGCACTGTGGGTTAGTGCACCAGACTGCAAAGCCATTTGAACTGCAAGGTCAGTAGTTCAAACTCACCAGTGGCTCCTCGGAAATCCTATACAGGGTTGCTATGGGTCAGAATAGAATCAACAGCATTTAACAACAACAACAAAGGCATGAAGTGGCTAGCTTACAAGCTTTCATGGGTGTGCTTAGTTTTAGAATGAGGGGACAAGTGGGAATCGCCACTAACCTAGTTTCCCTCTTTTTCAGATGGTTCTGTGAAAGGGGGTGGAGGATGATGCTGATAGGATTTTATGATTTCAATTGTGAGTGATTGTTAGAAGGATTCATTGTGACAGTCAAAACTAATTGTAGAAAATGTGTAACTAAAAGTAGTGAGTACTCAATCTTTCATTTCAAGAACAGACGATCCCACAATCATCTAGAAGGAAGAGTATGAGGCGAGCATGGGATCCCTGCCTGGGAAAGTACCAGCAGCAGAAGTGGTGGCATGGAAAGACAAAAGTGCTGTGGACTGAATGCTCATGGGCTGAGTAAGGCTGTGTGCCTATGGTCAGAAGGCTCACTTACAGAAAGTGTCCTTTAGACACTGAAACGAATATATTTTTGTTTTGTTTTGTGTTGTACATGTGCATCAAGTATTTTTGCTTTGTTCATTTGTAACACATAAGATGTAAATTTGCCTAGTGTGGTTTTGGTCATAAGTGTTTTAACTATATCATTTCAGGCACAATTTTCTTTATGTAGAAATTATACATGTAGTTTAGTGGTGTCAAGTTGACAAGGGTGGGATGTAATAGTTAAGGTTCTGTGTCAACTAGGCCAGGGATTTTAGTGGTTTAGCAGTTGAGATGTGCTTATTCTCATGGTGATAAAACCTACCACATCGTCATTGTCATTAAGTGACATCGAGTCGGTTCCAACCCATAGCAACCCTATATAGGGTTTCTGAGGAGCAGCTGATGAGTTTGAACACCCACCTTAAAGTTCAAACAACTTTGAAGTCTGGCGCATTAACCCACAGTGCCACACCTGGACTCTAAAACCTACAGGCATAGTTAAATCTATGATGATTGGCTATGAGCAGCCAATTGATTGAAAGGATGTCTCCTTGGAGGTGTGGCCTGCTACCAATAAAATAGACATGTGGGAAACACTCTTTTTTCCTCTAGGGACCGGAGACTGTACAATTGTAAGCCATTTCCTTGATATGAATTTCTCTATATGTACACACACACATTCACTGCTTGTCTGTCTGTCTTGCATGTTGCTGTGGTTCTGGAACCTATGCCATGCGTATTTTAAATACCAGCAGGGTCAGCCATGGTGGACTAGTAAGGAGAGATGAATAACTTCCAAATATTTAGTCACTGAAAACCTTATGAAAAACAGTAATCCACTGTCAGCACCAGAATACTGAAACATGATGAAGAGCACCAGAATACTGTCAGATATACTGCAGGAAGATGAGTCCTTCCAGTTGGAAAGCACTTAAAATACGACTGGGGCAGAGCTGCCTCCTCAAAGTAGAGCTGACTGTGATGATGCAAATGGACCCTTTGGGACCTTCCTTTGCTGATGGGGCACAACTCAAAATAAAGATAAATAGCTGTAAAGATCCATTAATAATCAAAACATGCAATGTATGAAGTATGAATCTAGGAAAATTGGAAGTTGTCAAAAATGAGTATGTTAGTTTCCACTACAAATTTGATCTATTAATACTACTCTTTCTAGAGCACATTAGATAATGTAGGTGTAATTTCTGGAACCTTGAACTTAAAAAGACACCTTAACACAGTGCTTCATCTTTTTTGGAGTCTAATGTACATCAGAAAGGAACTCTGGTAGTGCTCTGGGATACGCATTAGACGGCTAAGGTAAGCAGTTCAAACCCATCTGCTGCTCTGTGGAAGGAAATTGAAGCTGTCTGCTCCAGCAAAGGTGTAGTCTTGGAAATTTTTTATAGGCTTGCTGTGAGTCAAAATCAACTCAATGGCAGTAAGTGTTTTGTTGTTGTTGTTTATAAATCAGACTAGAAGAGAAAGCAGCAAAATAACCAAAAATTAAGAGAAGGGGTAAGGACTCAGTCTGCAGATACTGATGTACCTCATACATTTGTTTTAGAAATGCCTTGTGCTACAATAAATGCAGAATTTATAGATTATAACTAAAGACCTCTTTGTACCATAAACCTACTTTCCTTCTGTCATCACTTTGTGTTTTCATTAAAACTAAAAATGGTTTCTTTTGAACAAGGTAAGAAACGCCACACTAAAGCTTTAGGGAATATGATACATATGATATATTCTGTCTGAGCGTAAGTGCACATGATCAAAACATTTTACAATCAATGTTCACTAACTTTCCTGAAGTTATCAATAACTCCAGGTTAAAAACTCCTCCCTGAATAGAGAAGAGTAAACTAGTGTTTTAACCAAACTGACCCAGAATATTTTATTCAGAATCAAGAGTCTTTGTTGCTGTCATTCTTCCTTTTTCCCTTTTTCTTTCTCATACGTCCCTAGCATTTACTAATGCGCCAGACTGCAATGCCATTTGAACTGCGAGGTCTGCGGTACAAGCCTGCCAGCTGCTCCATGGGAGAAATATGAGGCTTTCTGCTCCCTAAAAAGATGGAAAAAGTCTTAGAAACTTATACAGAGTTGCCATGAGTCAAAAGCAACTCCATGGCACTGAGCAACAACAACACTGGATTATTTTAGAGTCCTGATGTGGCACTGTTGGATAAGCACTGGATTGCTAGCCACAAAGTCGGTGGTTCAAACCCACTAGACACTCCTCAGAAACCCTACACAGGGTCGCTATGAGTTGGAATTGACTTGACAGGCACTTAACAACAACAACAACAACAACATGGAATATTTTAGGAAACACAGTGACGGAGAGATGTTCATTCTGTGTAAAGGCATTGAAGTCTGGATTAAGAAAATAAAACAAAACACAAAAAATTTCCAAATAAAGATGAGGCCCTTTTACACAAGCTATAAACAGAGTTCCAGAAGAGTAAATTCTCATATTCGGTTTTTATTCATATTAGTCATGCTTTAAATAGAACAAATGAGTGAAAAGTCATATTCACTTACTGGTACACCCACATTAATTGTGCATTCATTATAAAGCAAGTGTCAGCATTTAAGATTGTATCAGGTATTTTTGACGGTCCACTGTTACAGAAACTGCCCACCTAGTCAATGTTATTAAGAGAACTTGGTTTTCTAGTTGCACAGGAGTATGCAGAGA
>NW_006408878.1:145798-150924 GCF_000296735.1 Chrysochloris asiatica
ATTGAAGTTGTCAAAGCCTTCATTTTGCTTGTATCCACTATCAGCACTCATGGAAGCAGCAGTCAAGAAACCAGATTAGGCAAATCTGTGGCACCAGCCCTCTTCATAGCGTTCAATGACAATGATGTCAGTTTGAGGACTAAGTTACACCTGACCTAAACTGAGGTAGTTTCAACAACCTCATGAATCGACTCCATGGTACTTAACAACAACAACAACAACACCATATACATGTGAAAGCTGGACAATGAGTAAGGAAGACCATAGAAGAAATTATGCAGTTAAGTATGGTTTCAGAGAATAATATGAAAAGTACCGCTGACTGTCAAAAGAGCAAACAAATTTGTGTTGGAAGAAGTAGAAGTAGAAACCAGGATTGTGAGAGTTGGTCCCTCATTTTTGGAAGTGTTATGGGGGGGGACCAGTCCCTGGAGAAGGCTATTATGCTTTATAAAGTGGAGGGTTAGCAGAAAAGTGGACGAACCCCAACAAGATGGATTGGCACAATGGCAGCATCAATGGACTCAAACTAAGCAACAGTGAGAATGGCACAGGACCAGACAGGGTTTCATTCTGTTGTGCACATGGTCACAATGAGTCAAGGCTGACTCTCCAAGAACAACATGGAGTCATAAATCAACGGCAACATACCATAGTACTCCAAGGAAACCAAACAAAACTCACTGCCACTGAAGCATTTTTGACTCAGAGCGACCCTCTGTAGGGTTTCCGGGGCTGTACATATTTACTGGATGAGAAAGCCTCATCCTTCTTCCTAGGAGCAGCTGGTGGGTTTGAACTGCTGGCCTTGTGTTTAGCAGTTCAGTGCTTACCCTACAGTGACACCATGTTGGCTATGTGCCATGGAGTCGGTTCCGACTCATAGCGACCCTGTACAGGGTTTCCGAGGCTATAAATCTTTACAGGAGCAGAAAGCCTCTTCTTTCCCCCATGGAACAGCTGGTAGTTTCGAAGTGCTGACCTTAAGGTTCACAGGCCGATTCATAACCACTATGCTACCAGAGCTCCTTGTGCCACCAGGTTAGGTGAGTCTAAAACATAAACATGACATGTGCTCTGTAGGTTCCCATGTTTGAAACTTCCATCAAGACTACTTTAGTTCCCCTCCTCATGGCTTCTATGTCATTGCAAAATGGTCAGTAAGTAGTCTTCCTTCCTCCCTCCCTTCCTTTCGTTTCAGAAAAAAGTGCAGTCAAATAACCCATGCTTGTTTATTAAGACTGTCTGATTCAAATAATGTTGTAAAATACTGTTATGAAAATATAAGACCATGAAAGATTCAGTGGCCCAGGTCTAGGTAGGCACTTACAATATCCTGCTGATAAAATCAGACACATGATTAGCCACTGCCTAGAAAACAGTATACAGCTGCATATGAATCCTTTGGAGAGAGAGGTATGGACTGTAACTACGTGTACAGGGCTCCAGGAGAAGAAGCTGGGAGTCTGAATGGCTGTGGGAGGAGAGAGTCAGTTGGCATTCTTTCAGGTGGCAGAAATGTCTGGAGGCCTCGGTAAGGACTGCACATGTGGGTGGTAAGTAGTCTAGGTGGAATAGGACTCCTTTGAAGGAGGTAAAGGGAACTAGAGTTGAATACTGTCATGTGTGCCCTTGAGCTAATGGATATTGTGGGAACTGGATAAGTGCACCGGTAGCCTAGGAGGCTAGACAAGGGAAGGAGGAAGATTAAGAACGTATTGCAGTAGTTTTAAAGCACTGAAATAAGCAAGCATTCTGGAGGTATCTATTTTAGTGGTCTACTACAGCATTCTGGTGTGGCGCCGTAGGATAAGCATGGATATCAAGGGCAGTTTGAACAGTAAGATAGGCAGTTCAAACTCACCAGATGCTCCTTGGAAACCCTACACATGATCATTATGAGTTGGAACCGACCGAACAGCACTTAACAACACAACATGGCAGTTATGAGCAATTCTTTATTCATAAAAAAGCATGGCATTGGGGATAGAGAGACCTAGGAACAATTTAGCAATTTAGCAATGACGTAGCCAATTGGGGCAAATTATTAACTTCCCTTTACCTCAGTGTTTTCTTTTGTAAAACAGAACTAAAAGCACATCCCCTAGAGGGTGTCTCTCTACCTCTGGCTTATTAAAACTCTGTAAATACAAATCAAGTCTGCTACATGTAACATACAAAAGCCACTTTTAACAGCAGTCAACCTCCCCACTTCTTTTTAAGTGCAGGCATTTAAATAATATTTTACATATTTTTGACACCACTAAGTAGCACCATGTTGTTGTTGTTAAGTGCCATCGAGTCGATTCCGCCCCATAGCGACCCTGTATAGGGTTTGCGAGAAGCAGCTGGTGAGCTTGAACAGCTGACCTTGCAGTTCAAATGGCTTTGCAGTCTGGCACATTAACTCACAGCGCCACACCTCTTCCCAAAGTAAAGCAATTAGCAATGGTTTACATTGTACCTGCTACTTTAAATAATTCAAACTGCAGTTTATGTATTAAGATGCATAAAGCATTGTCATTTATTTTTTTTTCATTCTTAAAATTAGTTTTTTTGGAAACATTTATTATTCTACAGCAATCTGGATACTTCTTCTATGCCTTAATCTTGTAAATTCAAATTTTATTTTAATGAATCCAAATTTGTGCTTAAGTGAGATTTCTTTGATAAAAGAGGAAATAAAGTATATGTCAATTTTCTTCCCATTGTCTGAAAACATGATGAGTGAAGAAACTCACTAAATGGTACATGTAGAAACTGTTGAACCGGTCAATGTTTTGCTGTGTACTTTTCAACAACAACTACAAATAAAACATATTGCATATATGAAGGGGCTTCAAAAGTTTGGGGTAAGATCCTATTATCTTTTCACTCCATTTTTCCATAAATTTTTTGAAGTTCATATATATATATTACTGTTAAGTACTGTTGAATCACTTCTGACTCACAGACCCTGTATAGGTCTCTAAAGAGCGGCTGCTGAATTTGAACCACCAACCTCCTAGTTTAAACTGAATTTGTGGTCCAGTACTTATCCTACAGCACCACATCAAGACACACACTCTCTCTCTGTCTCTTTCTGTCTCTCTCTCTTTATATATATATACACACACACACACACACACACACACGAAGGTAAGTAAGAAACTAATGTTACTAGGGTTCCAGTTCTTACATACATGGCTTTATTCCATACAAAACATGTTTACCATATCTCTGATAACGGTGGATGGCTACAGACAAATTCTCTCAATAATACACTTGTCTTAGTATTATTAGGATGCCTTAAAACAAAACGGACCCAATCAAAACAGTGGCTTCTAAGAGGAGTTCATGGGCCAGTTATATTCAGGACAGAGAGGTCAGCACAGAAAACTAAGGTGACTATTTTTGTGGGATTCCAAAGGGGTAATCTTGATAGATTTTCTTGAAGAAAACAGGACCATCAGGGGCATTTATTGTTATCATTAAGGGCCATCCAGTAATTTCTGATCCATAGCGACCCTGTTTGGGTTTCTGAGGAATGGCTGGTGAGCTTGAACCACTGATCTTGCAGTTCAAACCAACCCTGCTGTCCAATGCATTAGCCCACAGTGCCAGACCAGGACTCCTGGTGTGCTTATTAGGATGCTACATGGTCACTTAATAGGAAGAAGTTTTAAGAAAATAGAAAACTACTTTGGTGAGGAAAAGGCCAAGAAAGTTGTGCCAATGAATCTTCTTTTCCATCATGACAATGAACTTGCTCATTCTTCTACAGTAGCAAGGTCTGCCCTATGAGAATTTAGTTGGAAAATCTTACCTCATCTAACCTGGAACCCTGATCTTGCCCCTTCAGACTTCTTTTTGCTCCCCAAATTCAAAAGACATTGAAAAGTAACAGGACTTGAATACCCTCAAGGATGTAAACCCTGCCTCTTGGACATGGTGGAAATGAATGAGCACAGGAGTCTTTGGGGACAGGTCAGAGAGTTGGAAACACCACCTTCAGAAGTGTGTATAGAACTAGATGGACGAGATATCAAGAAATAACAGCTTTGCACCTTCATATTTCTGTCTAATAAAAATTTCTATGATTTTATAGCAATCCTTTCTTTAAAAAAAAATATTTAACACAGACATTCCAGTAAAAGATCTATTTAACAAAATTAATACTTCACCAAAAAAACAATTAAGCAATCATTATAGCAATACTTTTTGACTTATTCTTTTGTGTGTGTATGTATGTGTGTATGTATATATACAAATCTCCTGGGTGTATTTACTAGGTAAAATTATTTTATTTAATGTGTGGACATTTGGCATTGTGACATTGATTAAGGCATTAATGTGAGCAGAAAGGTTGTTCATCTAAGACAAGCTTGACACCCACTAAAATTACTTGTGCTAAGTCCTTCTGGGGAAAGTGCTCTCTTTCTTTAAACAGCATTATATATCCTAGTTATTGACATAATAACTTCAAGTGGAATGAATGCTGCAATTTTGTAAATACTACAATTCTCCAAGTATCCACTAATCCAAAGGAACGATTTATTTTTCTTATATTAATTTTTGTTACCATCTAAACAATGGAGACATTTCTGAAGACTTAGGTCCACAGGCTGTATTTTTGCCCCCATAAAATGAAATAATCTAACAATGATTAAAAACCAAGCAGCAGAGAGGGCTCATAATTATGCCTGCCCACCTTGAAAGTTTCCTTTCATCATCAGCTTCAAGCTCCCAGCTAGCCAGCCCACTCCTTTTTGGTATTCTTTGAGTCCTTCCAACAAGTACAAATTATGAGGAACTTCCATCCCTGTGAAGTCTGTCATTTCCTCTCAAATTCCCAAAGTCCACTCATCTAGGGTCTTGTTTTTGTTGTTAAGGGCCTTCGAGTTGGTTCAGACTTACAGTGAGCCTGTATAGGGCTTCTGAGGAGCAGCTGGTATTGGGGGATTAAAATTAGATGAGGCTGTGGCTTTGAAATGTTTTTGATGGTGAACCATAATAATAAACACCATATACTTGTTTAAGTAGGAAATACAATGATTGTTGTTATCGATCAAGTGCCATCAAATTGGTTCCAGCTCATAGTGACCCTGTATAGGGTTTCTGAGGAGCAGCTGGTGAGTTTGAACTGC
>NW_006408878.1:152319-176831 GCF_000296735.1 Chrysochloris asiatica
ACTGTGAGTCAGCACTGACTCTATGGCACCTAATAACAGCTATATATATGATTTGATGCATATTCCTAGATTCCTGGTGTGTTGCTATAGGATAAGTGCAGAACCACAATGTCAGTTTGAACTACAACATCGGCAGTTTAAACTCACCAGTCACTTCTTGAAAACCCTATACTGGGTTTCCATGAGTAGGAACTGATTTGATGGTACTTAATAACAACAGTGTATATATATTCCAATGTATAGATAATTGAAGGAGCTCTAATGGTGCAATGGTTAAGCACTTGGCATTGACTGAAAGGTTGGTGTTTCAAATCCACCCAGTGGCTCCATGAGAGAAAAACCTGATGATATGTTTCTATAAATGTTACAGCCTAGAAAACCCTATGGGGAGGCCCAGGTCAAGATGGCAAAGTCAGCAGACACACTGAGCTGACCTTCTGTAATGGGGTTTTTATGTTAACTAGACTTGGCCAGGTTTCCAGAGGTTTAGTCCTTGAGATGTGCATATTCCCATGGTGATGAAACCTAATGTAGTCATGTTGTTGTTAAGTGCCATAGAGTCGATTCCAACTCATAGCAACCCTATATAGGGTTTCCAAGGAGTAGCTGGTGAATTGAACCACTGGCATTGCAGTTCAAATGACTTTGCAGTCTGACACATTAGCCCACAGCGCCACATCAGGACTCCAATGTAGTTATTTTTTGTTGTTTTTGTTAGGTGCCACTGAGTCAGAACTGACTCATAGTGACCTTAATGTACAGCAGAACAAAACACTACCCGATCCTGGGGCAACCTCACTACTGTGGCCACGCTTGAGCCCATTGATGCTGCTACTTGGCCAATCCATCTCACTGACGGCCTTCCTCTTTTTCTCTGACCCTCCCCCTTACCAAACATGATATCCTTCTCCAGAGACTGGTCTCTCCTGACAATATGTCCAAAGTACGAGAGACGAAGTTTGGCCATCTTGGCTTCCAAGGAGCACTCTGGCTGCACTTCGTCCAACACAGATCTGTTAGTTCTTTTGGCAGCACATGGAACTTTCAATATTCAAAATAAAAAATATAGACAAAACTACAGAAATTTTCAGAAAACAGACTGACAAAATAACTGTTAGAATAGGAAACATAAAACACACACACCCACAGCAATTAGAACCAGGAGATTAGCACTAAGACTTCAGCAATAGATAATACACTGAAAGGGCAAAGAATTAGAACTGAGTCCATGGAAAGTTGAATTACTGAGCTTGAAGAAAAATCTCCCACTAATCATCTGCTAGAAGAACAATCATAAAAAAGAACAAAAAATAATCCAAAGAAAACATAAGATTTATGTGGGACACTATCAAGAATTCCTATCACTAACTTACATGTGATAGGAACTTCAGAACAGAAAGACACATACACATAAATAAAACTCATAGTAAGGAGTCAGTGTAAGAGGATGGAGGAGTCAGATGCACTGAGCAAACTCTCTGCAACAAAGTCACAGATGGTGGGCTTGGAACCTTGAGCTTCAGAAGATAGGACAGAGATGTCGATTGAGTGTTGACTGGTCATTATGATTCAAAAGACACTTGAGGGCACTTAACAACAACATCAATGTAAGGACCTTATCATTGCAAAGTGGAGAAAATAAATGTGAAAGTGTTTGTGGAATCTAGGATATAAACATGGGGTCACTGAAAGACTTTGATTTGGAGCCAAGAGACTTAGATTCCTTTTAGATTTTTAATGATTTTTAAAGATTCCTATTTTAGATTTTTTAATGTCTGTAGGATTGTGTCAACATTTCAGTTAGACTTTTCAGAGTCCCTGTAAACTTTGAGTTACAATAGTTACTCAGGAATGGTCTTGGCCAAATGATCTCAGCTGTCCAGGGACCAACTGGACCTTTGTGAGATGTGTTGTAAGAAATGCTGGCCTGACAAAAATATCTGAACCCAGTGACCTAACAATTACTAGTACTACCCCACAAGGCACTGTTTTCACAAGACCATTCTAACCCTGACATTTGCAAATAAATACGAAAAAGAAATCTCGCCATTTGTTTCTCATTTTTATTTCCAGCTCTTTAACACCTTACAAATGAATTTCTGGAAAACCTAGCTATCCCCACTGTATCTGTCAGTCTTTTCTCATTCAATCCATCCTAAATGTCCTAACATTCCCTAAACATGCTTTCATAATAATAATAGATCTCCTTATATAAGAACATATTCTAAATTTTTAATGTCTGTAGGATTGTATCAACACTTTAGTTAGACTCTTCAGAGTCCCTGTAAAATCTGCTTCACTAGGCTCATCTGTCCTCACCATCCCCTTAGTTGGCCTCTACCTTCACCCACATCTCTTGTCAGGATGTTTCCTCAGAGTCACATGTCTGCAAATTTGGTCATGATGGATTTGTTTGTTTTTGCCATTTGATCATATTCTTTCTTCCTTCTTTCCTTTCATCTATACAATTGTGTACTTCACAGTGTACTTCATACGGAGATACAATTAAGGAAAAAATAAAAAATCTATCTGGACTCCTAGTATGACGCTGTAGGATAAGCACTGGACTGCAAACCACAAGGTTGACAATTCAAACCCACCAGCCACTCCTCAGAAACTATATACAGGGTCGCTATGAGTCAGAACTGACATGACAGCACTTAACAACAATCATTCATCCATCCATGAATCCAACCATCCATCCATGCATCCATCTATCCATCCATTCATCTATCTATGTATCGATATATCTATCTATTTTACAAGCTCTGTATAGAAGCCACAGGAAGAACCAAGGTACGGGGAGTCTGTCTTGAGATTACTGGGAGAGGGAGGCATTCAGGAGAAGATTCAGGCCTATGGGTTATGGCCGTGGAAAGAAATCCATATAATGTCTGTTTTGTTTTTGTCTGGAGTGAGCATTTTCCATGGACAAAGTTGAGAAGCCAGAGATTGTGATATATTACATGCCTTATCATCTTTGGTTTGATTAACTAATCAAACCCACTGCTGTTGTCGAATCTGACTCATAGTGTTCCTACAGAACTGCCCCATAGGGTTTCCAAGGCTATAAACTTTTATTGGAAGCAGATTGCCACATCTTTCTCCTCCAGAGCAGCTAGTGAGCTTGAACCACCAACTTTTTGGTTAGCAGCTAAGTGCTTAAGCATTGAAGCATTGCACCACATGCCTTACTTCTCACCAAACGCTTGTTGAACATCTATATGGTTAGATGTAGAGGTGGGGTGCTGATATTCTACAAGATGCTCAATATACAGAGCTGAATTCAGTCTGATACCTATCTTCAAGGAGTTCACACTCTAGAGCTGGTGATCAACAAAGAACCAATCTTGGTAAATTCCATAGAACTCCATGTATCCTATAGCACAGGCATATGCAAAATGCCAGGAAAGCACAGAGGGTCCAGCCATGCCTCTCAGATAGGATGTCCGTACCCTTCTCTGCCTAGTACTTGGGATCAGAGTCTGCAAGCTTGGTTGGACTTTAGGAAAAAGTCTGTGAACAAGAAGAACAGGCCAAGTGGTTCAGATGGGGCAAGCACCAATCTGTAGCTCCAGGCCTCAGGTACATGTCAAAATTGTGGTCTTCTTCTCAAACTCTTCAAACTTTCTAGGATGACAGTCAAAGAGTGAAGGGAAAAAGGAAGGGCGCTCCACCCACTGGGACAGGTGTGGAAAGTCTAGGCGTGTCTCTAAAAGGGCAGAAACTCAATGAACTGCACAGGAAACTAACACATACAACACAAATGAGAACATCAACAAGAAAATAAAGAGGTCTATTAAAGTGGCAGTTCTTGGAGACAGGGGCGAAAAAATTGGGGCAGCTAGATGAGTAGTTGAAGAGCTACGCCACTAGTATTTTAAATACCAGCAGGACCACTCATCGTGGACGTGTTTCCTTGGAGCTTCCAAACTAAGACAGAATAGAAGAAAGCCCTCACAATCTACTTCTGAAAGTTATCCCACAAAATCCCATAGCTCCTAATGGAATTTTGTTTGATGTAGTGTTGTATGATGAGATCCCTATTTGGAAGGCACTCAAAATACACAGTGGCCACAAAAATGGTTACAAGTATGCCAAGAATCATGAAGACAGAATAGCAATGGGTAACACTTTGTTCTGCTGTGCATGACGTCACCATGAATTGAAACAGATTCAGTGGCAATGAGCCCAAGTAACCATGGCAAAAGTAATTCTTCAGAGTGAGGTTGGTGCTTGAATTCAACTTACTTGGCTAAATCTGGGGAAATGTACCTGGTCTGGTACTCTAGATCGGACTCCCGGATTCCCGTCTTTAGAAACAAGTCTGGCACATCCCCAGATGTACTATATGATAGATTATGCTGGGTGAAAGGGGGTCTTCCAAGGACTGAAATTCATGAGAATTATTTTTGGAGTAAGGCTGTCTTTGTTCTCAGACCTGGGCTTTGCCACTAAGTAGCTCTGCTGTTGTGAGATGCTCTCAAATGAGTTGTGATTCAGTGTTCCTACTTATTACAGAACAAAACACTGCCTAGTCATGCACCATCCTCACAATTGTTGCTGCGTTTGAGCTCATTGTTGCAGCATCGATCCATCTCATTGAGGGTCTTTTCAGGGACTGGTCCCTCCTGATAACACGTTTAAAGTATGTTCATCAAAATGTCGCTATCCTCTCTTCTAACGAGCATTCTAGCTGCGCGTCTTCCAAGACATACTTTGTTCATTCTTCTGTTGACCACAGTACATGAAATGTTCTTTGCAAATACCATAATCCAAAGGCATCAATTCTTCCTTGGTCTTCCTTATTCATAGTCCAGCTTTTGCATGCATACGAGATCAAAAATAGCATGGCTTGAGTCTTGTGCCCCTCAGTCCTCAAAAGAGTTATATAAGCTAATTTATCTAAACCTATTCCTCATGCTTAGTGCTGGGGTTAAGGGGTGCTTAGGTTAATGCTCAGCTGCTAACAAAACGCTCAGTGGTTTGAACCCATCAGCTGCTCTATAGAAGAAAAATATATGGTAGTCTGTGTCTGTAAAAATGATAACCTTGGAAACCCATGGGGCAGTTCGACTCTTTTTTACAGGGTTACTATGAGTCAGAATTGAGTCCAGGACAATGGTTTTTTTTATTACAAGTTAAACTGGTCCTCTGGTATGTAAAACGGGTAAAGCAATATCTAATAGGGTGATTGTGACAATTAAGTGGGATTCCACATGTAAAGCCATACCTTTACTGCTGATTGAGAGAGTATTCCCAACTGTAAACTCTTTATCTAATTGTTGTTGGTAAGTGCTGATGAGTCAATTCCAACTCATAGTGACACTGTATAGGGTTTCTAGGGCGATCCATCTTTGTAAAAGCAGAAAGCATCATCTTTCTTCTTTGGAGCACTCGAGTGTTTATCCTACAGAACAAATATCATAACCCAGATATCTAAATCTCTGGAGCACGTCTCTGATGATTTTGTCAGACTGCTCCAATGGTAGAAAGGGGCTTCTTGGATGGAAAAAACAATAGTCTGGAAAACAAGGACTTCTGGGTAACAAGAGCTCAGTAAAACAGCCTGACAGACAGCCTCATTTCCTTTGCCATATTGTCCCCAGTTAGTAGGGACTGGGGGAAATCCAGGTATGACCCAGCAGGATTTCTCTCTAGAAATACAGACTGGCAAGTAATGTGTTTGATGCAGAAAAGTCAAATCACAAGTTAACTCTTCCTATCATGAAACTGTTAAGCAATCTATCACAATTACTGGCAGTACAGGTACATTGAGATCATAGCAAATTCCTTTTTCTATCTCTGGTGCTGAGTGAGCACTGATGACCACATACTGTTGTTGGTAAGTGCCATGGAGTTGGTTCTGACTCAAAGCGACCCTGTATATGGTTTCCAAGGCTTTCAAGCTTTGTGGGAGCAGAGAGCCTCATCTTTCTCCCATGGAGTGGCTAGTGGACTCGAACCGTGGACTTTGTGATTTACAGTTCAGTGCTTATTGTATGGAGCCACCACACCCTTGTCACATGCGAGGTCTCCAATACAGTTTGCTAAATTGAATTGAATTTAAAAGGCATGGAATATTTGTTTTATTAAGGTGATCTTTGGCAATATTTCCATAGGTTTGAACACATGGAACACTCTTGAGAATCAATGCTAATTGGACATAGTGACCCTGTAACTGGGCTATTATAAGAATGTGAACTTGGTTCAGGAACTTGTAAGCCTCATACTCTGGTAGTTGATAGTTTAGAATGACTTTTCTAGTGAAAAGATAAGAACTAATATCTATCTCTTCATTTTCTCTCTCCCAGTGTCCTGTAGAGGTTTTGATTCTCTTTGTACCTATGTTGTTGTTGTTAAGGGTCATCGAGTCAGCTTTGATTCATCGTGACCCTGTATAGGTGCGACAGGTGAGTTTGAACCACCAACCTTGCAGTTAAAACTGACCTTATGGTTGAGTGCTTATACTACTTGTTTTATTATCTTATTTATTTATTTTGATATCTTTGTTACATATGAGTAGGAGTCTAAACATCTCAATTGGCCTGGAATTTATTTACCAGTTTTATGCTTGTTGTCTAGCATAATTTTAAAGAAATGTCTTTCAATTTAGAGTGTTTTCCAGTATGGTTGTTGAATCATTTCTATCACTCTACTTATGGGGGCATTCACTGCACATCACTTAGCTAGTTGTCTACACCTCTCTTGGAAGTCTGGGGACTACCCTATACTCATCTCTCCTATGGAGACAACTCTATCAGTCACCACATTTAGAAGGCATGGGCCTGATGCTGAAGGAACGAACAGACATCTCTCTCCTGGGAGACTCTTGATGGAAGAAAAGATTAGTTCTCTAAATTTAAGTTTTTTGTTTCATCTTATACCTCTTATGTTCACACAGAGTCTCTGAAACTTGCCTAGCCAAATTTTCTGAGTTGAGAAGACATGCCCACTTGAAAACTCTAATTTAGTAATTAAACTGAAGGTTCTCAGATGCAACTGCACCTTAATAATGTAGCTCATTTCGTAAAAAATCAGTTAAGGTTCTGTAATGTGATTTGGAATAAATGGGCAGACAAAAACTAAAAGGGCTGGTCAGGCTAATCAGAAAACTCACTTCATTCAGTCAAAAACAATGGCACATTAACGTGTTCATTTTACTACTGGGATGTAATTGTGCTTGGCTTTGATTTCTTGGTATGATTGAACAAATGAAATTACTTCATACTTGTAAGAAACATTTGGCTACATTGTGTCTTGAGGCTTCCATGAACCTCATTGGAAATTAAATCAGCTCTGTGATGGTTCATCCTCCCTACTTAGTGATATGTCTGCCTCATGCCCGCAAAAGGTAACCATTTTCTATCTTAATCTAAGAAATTGCAGTAGAGATAAATTACCTTCTCTGCTTACTTCAGTTCTCCCTATTTGTGGCTATCAAATTTTGGCATGCCTGCTGGAACACGATCTTGTTAGAACAAACACAGTAATCCTCATGTGAGACTTTAGGACTTCTCAACACTAAGTTCAAAATGTACCTGTGATTCAAATTCAGCTGAGGGTATGAGTTGCTAAGAACATGAAGAACATCAAACGCTTTTAAAGCAACACAGCTTTCCAGATCACTGAAGCTACTAAGCTTCATTGTAAATGATCATCCTGGAAATCACATTGTCAACACTGTGTTTTACATTGACACAAGTATATCAAATACATGCAGCATTATTAATAGGTGCCATTGTGGCAGAGGCTGCTTACTGCTTACTGCCCCCTAATATGGGTTCTTTTCTTCATCATTTGACTTCTGATTTTTACATAAACATTTTTACTTCAACGAAAGAAAATTCCCAGACTCTTTTGTGGACAAGTGTTGCTTCTAAGATATTTGTTTGTTCTTTAGCTGTCCATGGCATATTTAATACCCTTGTTGTTGTTGTTCAGTGCTGTTGAGTCAGTTCTGACTCATAGCGACCCTATATAAGGTTTTCGAGGAGTGGCGGGTAGGTTTGAACGAGAGACCTTATGGTTAGCAGTCCAGTACGTATCTTACAGTACCACATCTTCAGATATTTCTAAGACCAGTGTGACTTAGAAGTGATTCTAGCCTGGAAGTCATTGAGAAGTACCAAAGGCTGGTTTCCCTGCTATAAAGAACACTGTACTCATGCGGGGAGGCTTCCATTCCCTCATTTCTCCTCCCGGACTTGTCTACACACTTGAACATATGGATGTTGACATAACTTTTCCGATGACTTAATAGTCTCTTAGCAAAAGCTGGAGTGGTGGTGGTGGTGGTGTGTGGGTCAAGTCCTTTCCGACTCATAGCGAGGGTTTGCAAGGCTGTAAATCTTTGTTGTTGTTGTTAGGTGCCATCAAGTCAGTACCAACCCATAGCGACCTTATGCACAGCAGAACAAAACAATGCCCAATCCTGGGACAACCTCACTACTGTTGCCACGCTTGAGTGCATCGATGCTGCCACTTGGCCAATCCATGTCGTAGGGGGTCTTCCTCTTTTTCTCTGACCCTCCACCTTACCAAACATGATATCCTTCTCCAGCAACTGGTCCCTCCTGACAATATGTCCAAAGTATGAGAGACAAAGTTTGACCATCTTGGCCTCTAAGGAGCACTCTGGCGGCACTTCTTCCAAAACAGATCTATTGGCTCTTTTGGCAGCCATGGCACTTTCAATATTCTCCTCCAACACCATAACTCAAATGTATCAATTCTTCTATGATCTTCCTTGTTCACTGTCCAGCTTTCACATGCATATGAGGCTATTGAAAATACATGGCTTGGGTCAGGTGCACCTGAGTCCTCAAGCTGACATCTTTGCTCTTCAACACTTTAAAAAGTTCTTATGCAGCAGATTTGCCTAATGCAATACGTCGTTTGATCTCTTGACTGCTGCTTCCGTGAGTGTTGATAGTTGATCCAAGAAAATGAAGTCCTTGACAACTTCAATCTTTTCTCCATTGATAAGAATGTTGTTTATTGGTCCAGTGGGGAGGATTTTTGTTTTCATTTCATTGAGATGTAATCCATACCGAAGGCTGTGCTCTTTGATCTTCATCAGTAAATGTTTTAAGTCCTCTTCACTTTCAGCAAGCCAGCTTGTATCATATGCATATCGCAGGTTGTTAATGAGTCTTCCTCCACTTCTGATGCCACGTTTTTCTTCATAGAATCCCTAAATCTTTATGAGAGCAGTAAAACCTCATCTTTCTCCTGAGGAATGACTGGTAGATTCAAATTGTTGAACTGTGGTTAGCAACCCAGCATCTAATAAAAGTTGGGAGTTGTTATTATGTGCTGTTGAGTCGGTTCTGACTCATAGCGACCCTGTACAGGGTTTCTGAGGCTATAAATCTTTACGGGGGCAGAAAGCCTCATCTTTCTCGCTCAGAACAGCTGGTAGTTTTGAACTGCTGACCTTGAGATTAGCAGCCCAATTCGTAACTACTATGCTACCAAAAGTTGGAGATTCAGGTCAAAATCATTTTTCTAAAGGATTTGTTGCTTAAAGCCAATGTTCCCTCGTTTTGAAAATCTGATAGCTTTAAAATGAAATTCTTGTGGATCCAAGTCATGTCTAAAAGGTTTATTGAGTGTCACACTGTGGTCATATGGTCAGAATATAGATACTGAGTGTACAATATTTTAAAGTGAATTGGTTTATTATGTGTATGCTCCAGAAAGTTACACACCCAAGCTCTTATTTATCACTAAAGCCCCAGCTCCTAGAACAGTGTCGCTCAATATAAATTTTGGCTGAATAGTAAATGGGTTCTTTGCTCATGCCCAGGGCCCACCTCTGTGTCTACACTGTCAGTGAGTCTGTCCTGTGGATGATTTTTCATGACTGCCCATCACTACTGTCCACCACAAATGGCAAGGGACCAATGTTCCATCAAATACCGCAGCATCACACTCTCCTCTCAGGGAATCTTGCTGTCCATTCTAAGTCTCTGAAGCACTGTTATTCTCACTGGGATCTGCTAGTGCCTCAGCATATTGTTGGATATACTTAGCTGGAGAGAGACATTCACGCTCAAGTTCCATTTGGAGGGAAAAATGCAAATGTTAGAAATATGTGAGCTATCCAAATTAGTTTCAAAATCAGATGATGAAACATAAATATAAGTTCTGTTTGTTTATAATAAAATAAACCTGCACATTAAAAAAAAAAAAAGATAGGCAATAAAATATCTCTCAGTATAAATTTTGAGGGAGATGTACCTATTTCAGTGATGGGATGGCTGTGGTGCAGTCAGAGTAATTACCCACTGGAGTCCTGCTCTCTCCAGGACCCAAGTCAGCATCATCATTACTGCCCTTACTTCTCCCACACTGCTTACTTACTGTCAAGGAGCAAGACAATGATTTTGCTCATGTGGAAACTACTTCCACAAGCCAGATACTTTCAAAATCTGCAATGATCTGATGATGAAAGGAAAATGGGATACTAAATTCAGAAGGATAGCATGCTTTGGCTGTTCTCATGAATGTTAGGAGTCCCTGAGTGGTACAAAGAAGTGACATATTTGGTTGCTAATTGAAAGGTCAGAGGTTCGAATCCACTCAGAGATGCTTTAGAAGAAAGTCTTAGCAATCAAATTCTGGAAAATCAGTCACTGAAAACCCTGCAGGGCACAGTTCTGCTCTGACACACACGGGGTAGCTGTGAGGTGGACTCAAGTCACTGGCAACTCCTACTGCCATTGATAAGCTGTATGTTAAGTAATTTTTAAAATGTCTATTTGTGCTATTTCATCTACTCTCCATTGCAGCCACATATTGATACATTTGGAAAATTACATTTTTTTACTGATATGGCTTTTGTTTGTTTATTAACTTCCTTTAGATAATTGATCTGTTCCTTATACCTTCACTTTCAGTATCTGGATTAGAATGTCAGGCAAACAGGTATACATGAGTCGTGCTGAAAAATTCAAAAGCAGTGAAATGTTTCTGATAGTACTGTGGTTCCATAGATAGTATGATGTCCCCTGTTCAGTGGAGATGCTGCAGATGGAGGGCCAAGATGTGGCAAATGTTCTCAGGTGGCTCAGAGAAGAAAATAGGTATGTGCATGTGAGAGAGAATGACATTATAAATGGGATAGAATGTTGGCGATGGGGGAATCTGGGTGACAACTAAGCTGGCATTCTGTGTACAATTTATGAATGAATTTTTCCTGCAAGTTTGAAGTGATTTACAAATAAAACTCTTAAAAAACCAGTGAAGGACAGATAATGAAGAATTCTATCATTTCATGTTTGAGTGCTCCTTTAAGCCCCAGCAGGTACATGCACTTCATATAAACATACACACACATAAGTGACACCTACAGTGTTGTTTTTCCTATATAATGAGTGTTTGCACAGTACATACATGTCAAATTCAGTCTTCTAAAAAGCTATACAGGGTGGTTGTGAGTTGGCACCAACTTGACAGCATTTAAAAGCAACAACAGAATCTACTCATATGGAGTCCTGGTATGGCTCTGTAAGATAAGTACTGGACTACAAGGTCAGTTTAAACTGCAAGGTTAGCAGTTCAAGCTCACCAGCTACTCCTCAGAAACCCTATACAGGGTCGCTATGAGTCAGAACTGACTCGACGGCACTTAATAACAACAACAACGACAACAATCTACTCAGGCATTCAGTCTCTAGGTGATTCTACAAGACAGCTTGGACCACAATGATAACAGTTTGGAAGATCTAGAATGAGGCTATTCCTTATAAACAAGGCTGCCCTTTTGTCCTTTCAGATTTGGTTGAAACTAGCCCATGGAGCACAAATACCTGAAGACATATCCGTGGAAAAGACAGCTGAGGCACATTGCCTAAACCACAGACTATTGACTATTTGGCCAGAAGTGACTACTTGGATTGCTGACTTTAAAAGTGCTGATTAATATAATTAACTGTGGAAGAATACAATTTGTTTTTAATACATTTACTATGATTGATGTCCTAGAACTGTCAATTTTTTTACTCTCAGTGGAGCTGAAACTTTCACTGTCTTGTCTCTTTCAACATTCATCTTGAGACAGGTTTCATTCTTATTTGCCAGTCTACCAGCAGATCAGTTATATTTGCAGCTATAATGAATTTATTAGCTACAACATGGGTCAGTGCAGTACGTAGTATCCCTGAGTCAACATGAGTGCTTCATTAAACTTCCCTGTTATAATCCCTCTGGAAATCTTCCTTCAGGCTATTAAACTTTAAGATAGGAGTCTAAATAACCACCTGTAATCATGTTTAGTCATTTTTGACATATGCCAGAACCAGGACCAGGATCAGTTTAGGAAGTAATCTACCATGAACAGCAGGTTAGAGAACTGATTCATATGATCAGGAATATATCTGTACAATTACTCAAACCATTGTACACATCAGGTTATTCTCATGCCCTGGCTATCAGTCTTCTGAGCAAACCAATTTCAGTTACTACCTTAAAAATATATATAAAGAAAGGACAAAAAGTAAGATAATCAGTTTATTTAGCAGTGGTAGAGGTATGAAGACTAGAAACAGAAGGGAGTTAAAAAAAAAAAACTGGGAATAGCCTAGCCCTAGGTCTTGAACATGAAATTGAAATCCTAATTTTATACTAAGAAATAAAAAAAGGGTAATGAGGGGATAAGAATCTGACTGTAAAGTACCTCTAAGAAAGAAGACATTGAAATTAAGCATCTGGTCTGGGCTGTGACTAGAATGCAAATGTTTGGTGGTGGTTATTAATATTTTAATATAGGAATATGAGAAAAATATATGTTTGCTCTTGGTATCCACCAGGTAAATGAAAGGAGGGAGGAAGGAGGAAAAGAAGGCAGAGGGAGGGAGGGATAGAGAAATTGAAAGTCTGGAAAGAGATAAAACCCCAGATTTAAGATCTGATATATTAAGATTTTATATATTTTTTATTTATTGGTAGGCCAATTTGTCCACCACCACTCACTGTCAGTTTGTCGTACTGTGGTGGCTTGTGAGTTGCTGTGATTCCGGAAGGTATGCCACGGGTATTTTAAATACCAACAGGGTCACCCATGGTGGACAGGTATCAGATGAGCTTCCAGACAATAACAAACTAGGAAGAAGGAGTGACGAACTACTTCTGAATATTTAGTCACTGAAAACCTTAAGAATAGCAGAGAAACACTGTCAGATATAGTGCCAGAAAATGAGCCCCTCAGGTTGGAAGGCACTCAAAATGCGACTGGGGAAGAGCTGCCTCCTCAAAGTAGAGTTGACTGTGATGATGTGAATGGAGTAGAGCCCGTGGGATAAAAGCCTGCAGGACCTTCATTTGCTAATGGGGCACAACTAAAAACAAAGAGAAACAGCAGTAAATATCCATTAATAGTCAGAACATGGAATGTAAGAAGTATGAATCTAGGTAAATTGGAATTTGTCAAAAATGAAATGTAATGCATAAACATCAATATCTTAGGCATTAGTGAGCTGAAAAGGACTGGTATTGGCCTTTTTGAATCTGACAACCACAAGGTTTACTATGTCAGAAATGACAAATTGAAGAGGAATGGTGTTGCATTCATTGTCAAAAGAACATATCTAGATCAGTCATGAGGCACAATGCTCGCTGTCTGTGATAGGATAATATACATAAGCCTACAGGGAAGACCAGTTAATACCACTATTATTCAAATTTATGCATCAACCACTAAAGCCAGTGAGGATGAAATAGAAGAATTCTACCAATTTCTTCAATCTGAAATTGATCAAACATGCAATCAAGATGTATTGATCATTACTGGTGATTGGAATGCAAAGGTTGGGAACAAAGAGGAAGGATCGGTAGTTGGAAAATATGGCCTTGGTGATAGAAATGATGCTGAAGATCGCATGATAGAATTCTGCAAAATCAACGACTTGTTCATTTCAAATACCTTCCTTAGACAGCATGAAAGATGATTATACACATGGACCTCACCAGGTAAAATACACAGAAATCAAATTGACTACATCTGTAGAAAGAGACAATGGAAAAGCTCCATATCATCAGTGAAATCAAGGCCAGGGGCAGACTGTGGAAGAGACCATCAATTACTCATATACAAATTCAAACTGAAGCTGAAGAAAATGAAAACAAGTCCACGAGAGCCAAAATATGACCTTGAATATATCTTACCTGAACTTCAAGGTCATCTGAAGAACTGATTTAATACATTAAACCCTAAAGACCGAAGACCAGAAGAGTTGTGGGATGACATCAAGAACATCACATATGAAGAAAGAAAAAGTCATTAAGAAGATAAGACAAAAGGAAAAGGTCAAAGTGGATATCAGAAGAGACACTGAAACTTGCTCTCCAGCATAGAGATGCTAAAGCAAATGGAAGAAATGAGGAGGTCCAAGAGCTGAATAGAAAAATTTCAAGGCCACCTCAAGAAGACAAAGTCAAATATTATAACAAAATGTGCCAAAATCTGGAGTCAGAAAACCAAAAAGGAAGAACACACTCACTGAAGAAAAAATTCAAGCCTCGACTCTTGTTATTGAAGAATTCACTGGGCAAATTTCTGTGGATACAGCTTTGGAGCCTGGTTGTCACTGCAGGGTAAATAAACCAAGCAGTTTGGATTCATAGTGGGTTTACCAAAGGACACATTTTTTCCCCACATACAATTAGAGGAAACACTGATTTCACTCCGTTCCTTGCCTTATTTGGGTTAGAACTGAAGTCAGTTTCATTATCCCTCTGCTTATTATTTTGTACAGTTGTCCTCAATATCCACTGGGGATCGGCTCCAGGACCTCCATGAATACCAAAATCTACAGATGCTAAAGTCCCTTATATAAAATAATGCAGTGTTTGCATATAAGGAGTCCTGGTATGGTGCTGTAGGATAAGCACTTGACCAAAAGGTCAGTTTGAACCACAAGGTTGGTGGTTCAAACTTACCAGCCACCTCTTGGGAACCCTGTACACAGTCACTATGAGTCAGAACCCACTCGAGGGCACTGAACAACAACATTTGTATATGACATACAAACATTCTCCCATAGAGTTAAAATCATCTCTGCTGAAGGTGTTGTTAAGTGTTGTTGAGTAGGTTCTGACTCATAGAGATCCTGTATATATATATATATATATATCTGAGGAGCCTGTTGGTGGGTTTTGAACTGCTGACCTCGTAGTTATCAGTCCAGTACTTATCCTACAGCACCACACCAAGACCCTTTAATTACTTATAATATCTACTATAGCAGAAATGCTATGTAAATAGCACTTCAGTCTCCCTCTTAGCCTTCCAGGGATTGCACTGATCATGTTCCTCAGAAGCTCCATACAGGGTCTTTATGAGTCAGAACCAACTTGATGGCCCTTACCAACAACAACATAGTGATTACATGACTCAAGAAGCTCCAAAGATGCAACAAAAGTACTAAAAGTTACTCCAAGAGATCGTGCAGTGGTACAGCTATTATTATCCTAACCGTGATTTTTTACCTCAATAAAAATAGTGAGAATGATTGTGCAACTTGAAAAATGTGATCCGTGCCACTGAACTGCACTTGTACATGTAGAAATTATTAAATGGTGTCTTTTTTTGCACTCATCAAAATAAAACAAATCATTTTACAATAAGTCCCTTATTACTCACACTATTTGTAGATTCTCTTTCCACACAGGAAGTTCTAATGGGGAAGCCTTCTCCTGCTTCTCTGGGAGATTCCTGAGCACCCACGAAAACAGCAGTCACAGCTAACACAGCTAGGACTTGCACGGAGCCCTCGGAATGACTCATGCTTCCAGATGGCCCTGGTGGCCTGTATCGGATTCCACCCTGGGCCATATAAACCTGATCTGTGGTTGTCACAATGCATCGCTCTGTTATAGGGGATGATGGTTTCCAAAATAAAATAAATGTTTATTGCTCTAATTACTGAAAGAAAGTATAAAAGTAACCACCCTCATCATAGTTTGTTGGGAAACAATGTAAAAGGGTGCAAAAGGAAAAATAGAAATAACCCATAATTTTATCATCCATAATTCTACCATTCAGAGATGACTGCTGTGTACTTCTTTCTGATCTTGTCTGTCTTTTTTTTTTTAACTAAGTAGATCCCCAGGGGACTTTTCCCAAAAAAGAATTACTGAGTCAAAAAGCAAAGAGATTTTTAAGTCTCTTCATGTGTACTGCCAAATTGATTTTGAGAAAAATGATACCAATTTCCAAATATTATTACCAGTTTAGAGCAATTTACATGGTGATCTTAGCAATATTTATGAAAATATATAATTTTTAAATTTACGAATGTGCTATTTTTGATTTATACATCTTATTGCAAATGCTAAGTGATCAATTTAAAATTACTTTCTTTTAACAAAGTATTGGAGTCCTAGTATGGCATTACAGAATAAGAACTGGATGGTTAACTGCCAGGGTATTGTTCAAACCCACCAGTCACTCCTCAGAAACCCTATGAGTTGCTATGAGATAGCACCAACTCTATAGCACTTAGCAACGACATATAGATATAATGTTTACAAAGTTGACTGATACTACAAGGATTTAAAAATGTTCCCTTTATCACCTCAGTAAACATATATGCATGCTATTTTCTATACCTTATAGGTTACTGGGCCAATAAACAACATTCTTAAAATGGGGAAAACATTGAAGTTGTCAAGGACTTCATTCTCCTTGGATCAACTATCAACACTCATGGAAGCAGCAGTCAAGAAATCAAATGACGTATTGCATTAGGTCAATCTGCTGCACAAGACCTTTTTAAAGTGTTGAAGAGCAAAGATGTCAGCTTGAGGACTAAGGTGCGTCTGACCCAAGCCATGGTATTTTCAATAACCTCATATGCATGCGAAAGCTGGACAGTGAATAAGGAAGATGGTAGAAGAATTGATGCTTTTGACTTATGGTGTTGGAGGAGACTATTGAAAGTGCCATGGGCTGCCAAAAGAGCCAACAGATCTGTGTTGAAAGAAGTGTAGCCAGAGTGCTCCTTGGAGGCCAGGATGGCCAAATGTCATCTCTCATACTTTGGACATATTGTCAAGAGGGACCACCCGCTGGAGAAGGATATCATGTTTGGTAAGGTGGAGAGTCAGGGAAAAAGAGGAAGACCCCCAGGGAGATGGATTGGCAAAGTGGCAGCATTGATGGATTCAAGTGTGGCAAGAATTGTGAGATTGGCCCAGGACTGGGCAGTGTTTCTTCTCCGAAGACCTATAGTGATCTGGACTGCTTATTCTCTAGCCATGCTGCAGAGCTGTTACTCTGACATATTCCTTCATCATTAACTTGTGCATTTTTTTCTTTTTTTTTTTTTTCTTTCTCTTTTTACAGTTCACTCCCTAGCTGTAGGGAGTAGAAGTTTCTTCAGTAAACATATATCAGAGGCAAACATTGTGAGGTCTTGTATCGCTGAAATTTTCTTGATTTTATTTTCATGTCTGATTAATCGTTTGCTGGGTATAGAACTTTCAATTTGGCATCATTTTCTTTCAAAATTTAAAAGGGGTTCTTCCATTACTTTCTTGCAACATGAATCTTAAGAAATATGATTCCCTTTAGAATTCTGATTGATGTTCTACATATGACCTATTGATGGTCCTTATAATAAACCTAGTTTTATATAAGAAGTACAGGTGTGGCTCTGTAGGCTAAGCACTGGACTGCTAACTATAAGGCTGGCAGTTCACATCTACCAGCCGTTCATCGGAATTGCTGTACAAGTTCCCTATGAGCCAGAACTGACGTGACAGCACCTAACAACAACAATGGAGTTCTGGTCTGGCACTGAAGGATCAGCACTGGACTGCTAAACACAAGGCTGATGGTTCAAACCCACCAGTCACTCCTTGGCAACCCTATATGTTGTCGTTGTTGTTGTTAAGTGCCGTTGAGTCGATTCTGAACCATAGCGACCCTGTATAGGGTTTCTGAGGAGCAGCTGGTGAGCTTGAATCAGTGGTTATAAATCAGAACTGACTCAACAGTATTTAATCATCACCACCACCAACACAACATATATTGTGCTGAACATTCCCATTATTGAATTATAGAACAGGTTCCCCACCCCCAGTATTTATCAGTATTCTATCCTTCTAGAATTTTTATTATTTACATGTTATATATCTTGGATTGGCCCTCTAATTTTTTTTCTCATGCACTTTCTACCTATGTTTATTTGCTGTATTTCCTTGGAGACTTTTTCAACTTTATTTTGCAATCCTTCTATTGAGTTTTTTGTTTCTGCTAACATATTTTCACTTTCCAAGAGTTCTTTTTTGTTTTCTAAATGTATCCTTTTTTAGAGTATTTTGCTTTTGTTTCATGAATTAAATACAATATTTAAGAATACAATATCAACTATATCTCTTATTTCTTTGAAGATACAGTATAAAGTTTTGTTCTTTCCATATAAGTCTAAACTTCTTCTATATTGTTCTTTTATGCTTCTTTTGCCTTCTCTCCTTCACTTAGACACTCCTTGTAAATGTTAGATAAATTTTATCTGTCTAATAATATTTAAGATTGTTGTTGTTGCTATTAAGTGCCATTGAGTTGATTCTGATTCATAGTGATCCTTTATAGGTCTTTCAAGGAGCAGCTGGTGATTTTGAACCACCGACCTTGCAGTTCAAATGATTTTGCAGTCTGATGCATTAGCTCATAGTGCCACACCAGGAGTACATATTTAAGATTGTTGTTATTAAGTGCTGTTCAGTCAGTTTCGACCCATAATGGCCCTGTAAGGGGTATCTGAGGAGCAACTTGAACCACCGACCTTGTAGTTAAACTGACTTTGTAGTCCAATGCATTAACCCACAGCACCACACCATGACTCCCATATTTAAGATTGTCGTTGTTGTTATGTGCCATGGAGTCGGTTCTGACTCATAGTGACCCTGTCCAGGGTTTCTGAGGCTGTAAATCTTTACAGCAGCAGAAAGCCTCATCTTTCTCCCATGGAACAGCTGGTAGTTTGGAAATGCTGACCTTGAAGTTTGCAGCCCAATCCATAACAACTACACTATTTAAGATTGTTGTTGTTGTTGTTGTTAAGTGCCATTGAGTCGATTCCAACCCATAGCGACCCTGCATAGGGTTTCCAAGGAGAAGCTGGAGCTTGAACTACCAACCTTGCAGTTCAAATGACTTTGCAGTCTGACACATTAGCCCACAGAGCTACACCAGTTCCTTAATATGCTTTGATGAGAAGAAGTCTGAGGCTTACAGAAAAAACATAGACTCTCAATAATACTTTGTATGAGCGAATTGTCATGCAATTGCTATTCCTGAATAGGAACTGCCTATTGAATGAAGGTGGAAAATAAGAAGGAAAGGAATATACCTTATGTGATTTATGACTGATCTCATTTTGGTGTAGCTTACATGATCAAAGTTTGGATTAGTTTATTTGAAACATTCTATTTTCAACTTGAAGTTCTTTTCTTATTTTAGCTTGTTCTTTTTGGACAAGAGATATGCTTTCTATGCAGTGGTAGACTCTGAAACCACACAAAACTATTATTCAAGTTACTTTCACTGATTTCATATAGAATGTCACAACGTAGTTCACACATTTTTTATTTCAAATTACATGTATAAGTAAACAAAACCAAAAATGTACTCCATGTTTTCCCATTCAATTAAGTAGGTGATTACTAATATGCTACAAGTTTTATAAATGAAAAAGTACATTCAGATTTCCTTTAAATATTCACTATTTGGAATCAGGTACATATAAAAAAAATACATATTTTTTATAATCTGGAATTTTATCAAATTCTATCATTCTTATTCACCACAGAGTTGACCGTGATAAAGAGAATAGAGTTAAGCCCATGGAAGAAAAGTCCACGGGATCTTCATTGGCTGATGGGGCAAAACTCAAAATGAAGAGAAACAGCTGTAAACCTCCATTAAAAATTATAACATGGAATATATGAAGTATGACTCTGGGAAAATCCAAAATTATAAAAAATGAAATGGAACACATAAACATTGATATCTTAGGCATTAGTGAGCTGAAATGGACTGGTATTGGCCATTTTGAATCTGACAACCACATGGTTTACTATGCCGGGAATGACAAACTGAAAAGGAATGGTGTTGCATTCATTGTCAAAAAGAACATATCCAGATCAGTCATGAGGTACAACGTTGTCTGTGATAGAATAATATCCATGCACCTACAGGGAAGCCCAGTTAATACTACTATTAATCAAATTTATGCACCAACCACTAAAGCCAGTGAGGATGAAATAGAAGAATTACACCAACCACTTCAATCTGAAATTGATCAAACATGCAATCAAGATGTGTTGATCATTACTGGTGATTGGAATGCAAAGGTTGAGAGCAAAGAGGAAAGATCAGTAGTTGGAAAATATGGCCTTGGTGATAGAAATGATGCTAGAGATTTCATGATAGAATTCTACAAAATCAATGATTTGTTCATTTCAGATATCTTCTTTAGATAGCATAAAAGACAACTATACACATGGACCTTACCTGATGGAATACATAGAAATCAAATTGAGTACATCTGCAGAAAGTGACAATGGAAAAGCTCCATTATCATCAGTCAAAACAAGACCAGGAACAGACTGTGGAACAGACCATCAATTACCCATATGCAAATTCAAACTGAAGCTGAAGAAAATGAAAACAAGTCCATGAGAACCAAAATATGACCTTGAATATATCCCACCTGAATTTAGAGATCATCTGAAGAACAGAATTGGTACATTAAACACTAGAGACCCAAGACCAGAAAAGTTGTGGGATGACATCATGAATGTCATACATAAAGAAAGCAAAAAGTCATTGAGAAGACAAGAAAGAAGGAAAAGATCAAAAGAGATATCAGAAGACACACTGAAACTTGTTCTACAGCATAGAGATGCTAAAGCAAATGGAAGAAATGAGGAGGTACAAGAGCCGAACCGAAAATTTGAAAGATCAGCTCGAGAAGATAAAGACAAATATTACAACAAAATGTGCAAAGATCTGGAATCAGAAAACCAAAAATGAAGAGCAGTCTCAGCATTTCTCAAGCTGAGGGAACTGAAGAAAAAATTCAAGCCTCGACTTTCGTTATTGAAAGGTTCACTGGGCAAATTATTGAATGATGCAAAAAGCATCAAGAGAAGATAGAAGGACTACACAGAGTCACTGTACCAAAAGGAAATGGTTAATGCTCAACCATTTCAAGAGGAAGCATATGATCAAGAACCAATGATACTGAAGGAGGACGTCCAAGGTGCATTGAAGGAATTGGCAAAGAACAAGGCACCAGGAATTGATGGAATAAATATTGAAATCTTTCAAGAAAGTGAGGCAGCACAGGAGGCACTCACTCATCTCTGCCAAGAAATTTGGAAGACAATTATTTGGCAAACTGATTGGAAGAGATCCATATTTGTGCCCATTCCAAAGAGAGGTGACCCAATGGAATGCGGAAATCATCAGGCAATCTCTTTGACATCACATGCGAGTAAAGTTTGCTAAAGGTAATACAGAAATGGCTACAATCATACATTGACATAGAACTTCTAGAGGTTCATGCCAGATTCAGAAGAGGCCGTGGAATGAGGAATATCTTTGCTGATGTCCGATGGATCTTGGCTGAAAGCCGAGAATATCAGAAATATGTTTACCTGTGCTTTTTTGACTACACAAAGGCCTTCGAGTGTGTTGATCTTGACAAGCTATGGACAACATTGTGAAGTATGAGTATTCCGGAACACTTAATTGTGCTCATGAGGAATCTGTACATGGATCAAAAGGCAGTTGTTCAAATAGAACATGGGAACACTGATTGGTTTAAAATTGAGAAAGGTGAGCGACAGGTTGTATTCTTTCACCATACTTATTTAACCTGTATGCTGAGGAAATCATCCAAGAAGCTGTATTATATGAAGAAAAACATGGCATCAGGATTGGAGGAGGATTCATTAACAACCTGTGATATGCAGATGATACAACCTTGCTTGCTGAAAGTGAAGAGGACTTGAAACATTTACTAATGAAAATCAAAGAGCATAGCCTTCAGTATGGATTACATCTCAATGTAATGAAAACAAAAATCCTCACCACTGGACCAATAAACAACATTCTTATCAATGGAGAAAAGATTGAAGTTGTCAAGGACTTTATTTTTCTTGGATCAACTATCAACACTCACGGAAGCAGCAGTCAAGAAATCAAAACGATGTATTGCATTAGACAAATCTGCTGCAGAAGACCTTTTTAAAGTATTGAAGAGCAAAGATGTCAGCTTGAGGACTAAGGTGCGCCTGACCGAAGAAATGGTATTTTTAATAACACCTGATATACATATGAAAGCTGGACTGTGAATAAGGAAGACAATAGAAGAATTGATGCTTTTGAGTTGTGGTGTTGGAGGAGAATATTGAAAGTGCCATGGACTGCCAAAAGAACCAATAGATCCATTTTGGAAGAAGTGCTACAGAGGTTCCTTAGAGGCCAAGATGGCCAAACTTCATTTCTCATACTTTGGACATATTGTCAGGAGGGACCAGTTGCTGGAGAAAGATATCATGTTTGGTAAGGTGGAGGGTCAGAGAAAAAGAGGAAGACCCCAACGAGATGGATGGGGCAGGTGGCAGCATCAATGTACTCAAGCATGTCAACAGTAGTGAGGTTGGCCCAGGATCGGGCATTGTTTCGTTCTTCTGTGCACAGGGTCGCTTATGGGTCAGTATGGACTCGATGGCACCTAACAACAACATCATTCTGATAAATATAGCCTATACTCAAGGCTTCTCTAACAATAACATTATTGTTGTTGTTGTTGTGAAGTGCCGTAGAGTTGGTTCCAAACCATAGCAACCCTCTATAGGGTTTCTGAGGAGCAGCTGGTGAGCTTGAACTGCCGTCCTTGCAGTTCAAATGGCTTTGCAGTCTGGTGAATTAACCCACAGTGCCACACCAGGACTCAAGAATAACATTAGGTGGATATAAATATTGTCTCTAGAACACTGATTTTTACTTTTCTACATGTTCTTCAGTCCCATTTTATTCTTCATATAACTCCATCTATGTTTCAGATTCAAATATTTTTTTATATATTTTTAAAGATCCATGCTACTTTTTCTTAATCTAAAATGACACTGTCTTTAAATACGATTATCTATTTCTCCATTTTTTGACTTTCTGATGGTTGGCAGTCTTAAATGCCACTGATATTGTTGTTAAGTGCCATTTAGTTGGTTCTGACACATAGTGACCCAATTTCCAAGAAATGAATTTCCAAGAAGTGGCTGATAGGTTTGAATCACAGAGCTTGTGGTTCAAACGGACCTTTCTGTCTAGTACTTATCCTATAGTGCATCACCAGGATTCCACTGTAGAGTCTTCTAAAAAGCATTTTTGTTAAGAATTTGCTTTAATTTTGGAACTCTTAACAACCTGTTGAAAATTCTTTAAACCAGAGGGAAGTCTAAAGAAACAAAAGAATACTATCATTTCCTTACAGTTATTCAAGCAGGATCCCCTGGCTCACTTTGGAAAGCAATGTGAACTAAAATGGCCAATTTCACATCAGTAACTTACCTTTTCCGCAGTATACATTTTACACTGATATTTATAAATAAGGGAAACAACACATTTATTTAGCTATAAATAGAGCTTCTTGACAAATAAAAGAAAAACTTATTCCCATAAGTTAAAAGCTGGCGGTTAAATCTAGAGAACAAGTAGTTAGAAACCAAATAGGCAAATTCTTTGATTTGTACTCTGTAGAAGCTATTGTGTGCCTACACAACAACAGAAAATACTAGCTAGACAGTTTGAAGTCTTCAGTGATCAGAAGAGAAAGAGAGAGAAAAAAAAAAAGCTAACTCCATTGACAATGAAAAATATAGAGTCTGGCAATTTATCTATACTTCATGCTATTAGAAAGTTTGATAAATTTGATTATTGTTTTCTAGTTGAAACAAATGTGCTTAGCTAAGAGCAAAGAACTGTAACTGAGCAGATGGTATTACCTTTCTCTTGCCAATTTAGGTTCGTAAAATTCAATCTCTTGCCTTAAAAATGTCAAATGACTCAAATTTCATAATAACATGAAGGGACTTCAAAAAGTTTGTGTGAGAATTCCATTATCTTTTCCTTCCATTTCCTAGGAACTTTATGAAGCCCCTTAACACATATCAATTCATCTATTCTGCCTATCACCATCCTATCACTTGCTTCTCAAAAAGCTCAAAGAAGATAATACAGTTGATACAAATTACTGCTGCCTGGCCTTACTCAGCATTTCAAGATCTTATCAAAGAAAACATAATTTGAATATCTAATATGTCCAAACTAACACTCCACAAACTAACACTCCACAATATATATATCCACAATATATATATATAGTATAGTCTCTCTCTCTCTCTCACACTATATATATATATATATATAGAGAGAGAGAGAGAGAGAGAGAGTGTATATATATATATACACTCTCTCTCTCTCTCTCTCTCTA
>NW_006408878.1:177861-189448 GCF_000296735.1 Chrysochloris asiatica
AAAGCCTCATCTTTCTCCCGCGGAGCGGCTGGTAGTTTCGAACCGCTGACCTTAAGGTTCGCAGCCCGATTCGTAACCACTACGCTACCAGAGTATCTTCATAGTGTAATACATTTAACAAAATGCTAAGTGCAAGTAGTTTGGTCATTAGAGAAGCAGAGTTTGAAATAAAGGAGCTGTTTTGAACTAACATAGGGCTGCCAAGAGTCAGAACTGGTTTTTGTCTCTTCTCTCCACCCCCTGCCGCTAAAGGTGCATTCAAAGCAACTATGACCTTTTAAAACATCTATGTTTTTACATGGTTTTTCTAGCAAGAAACACCACCACCAACAAAAGCTCCCCTCATTTCTCTCTCTCTTTTTAAATTGTAAAACAGGGTTGTAGGCTGTGGAAACATCTGCACAAGACTGCACATCTGCAGGACAGACAGCTGATTTCCAAGTTTTGGCAAGAGTTCCCAGCATTTTCTTTGCTCAAACGACATATCTAAGAGTTATCATTTGCATGTGTAACACACCCCTCTGGTTGACTCAGCTGCTCTGGAGACTTGCTGACAAAAGAGGTATTTTGATTAGTGACTGGGACTGACCTTATCCTGTTCTATGTTCTGTTCCATCCCCAACGGCCACCCAAGCAGCAACCCTTCCTACTGTCGACCAAAAGAGTTGATGGTCTTTTTTATAAAAAAATTTATTTTTTGAAGCCCTGTATTCCTAAACCCCTCTAATCTGTAGTGGAGGGCTACTTGTGTTTACTGAATGAGAATCTCAGTCTTTTGTGGAGATTGATGTGAAAAGAAGATGAATTTTTTGTCCTCCAGACATAGCTGTTCTACCACAAGGTCGGATTGAACTACAAGGTCAGTGATTCAAACTCACCAGCTGCTTTTCCGAAATGCTATACATGGAACAGAACTGACTCCACGGCACTTAACAACAACAACCTTTCTTCTCTTATGCCCATCTCCCTGCCTGTTGTCTTCTTCCTATTTTTATAACTGTTTAAAGACTTAAAAATGACTGCAATATACACATAGTCACACATATCTACGTTCCCTAGAGTACTATTCATAATATAAACAATTAGAAACAATCTACATGTCTATCAATAGGAAGCAAGTTAAAGAAGAAACAGGACATACATACTATGCCACAATTGGTATAGATCTACTGCTACCTGGGATGAAATAATCTGAAACACATTGTTAGGTCCAGCTGTAGAATAACATATGGGTAGGTGGTAGTGGTTGTGTGCCAATGAGTCGGTTTTGACTCATAACAACCCTGCGTGGAGTTTCCAAGGTTATAAATCTTTACAGAAGTAAAAAGCCTCATCTTTCTTCAGCAGAGTGACTGGTAGATTAGAACTGCTGACCTTGCAGTTAGCAGCCCAACTCATAACTCTCTATGCCATCAGGGATCCTTAGAATAATAACATGTAGATAATGTTTAATCAAAACAACCCATGATTCTAAATGCTTATATATATGAATATTTATTTTTAAATTCTAGAAGGCTACACAACAAACTATCCTTTGCTATGTGAATAATCCAAGGAGAGCAAGTCTAAAGGTGCACAAAAGGCAATTTTCCAAATTCTCTAATGTTCACATATTTTGTGACATGAATATATTTATCTATTGGACTTCTGGCATGGTGCTGTAGGATTAGCACTGGACTGCAAACCAGAAGGTTGGCAGTTCAAACCCACCAGCTGCTCCTCGGAAACTCTATACAGGGTGGCTATGAATCAGAACTGACTCATTCACACTTAACAACAACATTTCTAATGCAATAAATTGGGAGCATGGTAGCTCCATAGGTCCTCAGTTTGAACCCACTAGCTATACTGTAATAGAAAGATGCGGCTTTCTGCTTTACAAGATTTAAAAGCCTCAGAAACCCTATACAGGGTCACTATGAGTAGGAACAGACTTAATGGCACTTGACAACAGCAACAATGTAATAAACTAAAATTTAAAGAGAATCTTAAGGTAGAAATCTTAGGAAATATAGGAAAGACAGAGAAAAGAAATAAAAAAAGCATTTATAACTCTACAATTCAACGTTCACCACTGTAAAATATTAGTATTTCTTTCTAAAATATTCCTACACAGATAAACCCCACAGTTGTTGAGGTGGTTCTGACTCATAATAACCATATAGAACAAAATAGACCTGCCTCATAGAGTTTCCAAGGCTGTAAACCTTTACAGAGGCAAACTGTCACATCTTTCTTCCATAGAGAGTTGAAGCCTCCATATCCTTTCCGTTAGCAGCAAGCACTTTAACCAATGCCACACCAAGGCTCCATAGTACAATTCTCCAGAGTAACAAATACACAGAATAATTTTTGAAAAGCATAATTAGATCTTTTTATGTTTTTCTTTTTTTTCTGTTTTCAGCTTTTTCTCTAAAAAGTTGGAAGTAGTTTTATAAAAAATTAGTTCCTGCAAAGGGGCAGCACTAGAAACCAAGGTTCAACACAGGCTTGTGGTTTCTACCAGCACAGCCAGGCTCCTACCAGTATAGGATCACCTAGAGACAGGATGCTACAGCCTCAGACATTTTTTAAAGGTTCCCAATCCAGCCTAGGGCCAGGGAAGCAAAAATTTGCCTGGGAGCTTGCATCGTTGCTGACCTAATTTCTAATGACTCGTTCTGGCCCATTTCCTACATGATGTCAGAATGTGTCATTGTAAATTTCACAGTGAGACAGCAATTTCTCATTTTGGAATGTAGATTCTGAGACGCAGCTCAAATCAGTGTGGTGGACATGTCATCTGAGCTCTGTGTCCTCATCTCTAAATGGATCTCCATGGTCCTCCCTAGTAAATTACCCAGCCTGTAATTTACTGAGCAGAACCTCCAAGAACCATAGCACACTAACCACAACAATATGGCATACTATCAGAGTTTTAAAAATCAATCCCTTCAGCCAAACTTCCTGCAAAATGATCTCACTCTTTTATCTGTGTAGTACTTGTCTCTTTCCTCCTGAATGCTCACCAGATGGTGAAGGGAGTATCTCTTCATCTACCAACATCTTCATATTGCTTACTACTCAAATTTACAAAAACCTATAGGGGCAAGTACAGAGATGGAAACATGTGGTTTTCTCCTTAGGAAAAGGCTACCAGGCAAAACAGAGGTCCCAAACAGAAATCCTGTTAGAGCAGCAATACAGACGATTCCTGGTTTTGATCTTCTTTGACGTTTACTGAAAACAAACTTGAATCTACATCAACCCTGACAGGTGCGGAAGTCAGTTTCACAAGTGAGAAATGCTAAACATTCCTGATAATAGATTTACTCTTGTAACATAGATCATAACCCATGTGATAGCATAAGATCTAAACTATCATATAAAGGAGGTAACACATAAATGTATGATCTTATCTAAAACCAAAAAAAAAAACAAAAAACAAAAAAATAAGTGAAAAGTGTAAGAATAACATCACACCTTGATTCTACCTGTCATTGTAAATGAGCAAAATAGCAAATGTCTTCATCAACATCTTAACGAGTTATCTATTGTTGTGGTTATTAAGTGCCATCAAGTCAGTTCCCACTCATAGTGACCCTGTATAGGGTTTCCAAGGAGTGGCTGGTAAATTTGAACTGCCAACCTTGCAGTTCAAACCAACCTTGCAGTCTAGCACACTAACCCACAGCACCACACCAGGCCTCCAACATCCACAGCATGTGTGTCTCCAACCTTTGCAGTGAGAATGAACATTAATTCTATTCAAGTAGTTAATATCCAAATCATTGATCATGGAGATTGGAAATTGTACTCCAGTTGTACTCCAGCACAATGAGAACAAAGCCTAAAGTGCTACTCTAAGTAGAATTTGTTGTTGTTAAGTGCCACCGAGTTGGTTCCGACTCATAGCTACCTGATACAGGATTTCCGAGTAGTGGCTGGTGGATTTGAACTGCTAACCTTACACAATAAGAAAACTAATTTTCATTTAATCTGAAGAGTCTGAAGACTCATTAAAATAGACTCAAGCATCATTTAAGCAAGATTTTTTTTTTTTTTTTAATCTGCAAAACTATTGAGAGTAGAGACTAGAATACCAGTGTTGGCTGTTCCTTATTTCAGAAGAGAGACTTGAATGCTGGTCTGTCTTTATAAAGAGTAGTACTTCCCTGTTTTGGAGTTCTGGTGTGGTGCTGTGGGTTAATGCACGGGACTGCAAAGTCGTTTCAACTGCAAGGTTGGCAGTTCAAGCTTATCAGTCACTTCTCAGAAACCCTATACAGGGTTACTATGGGTCAGAACCATCATGGCGGCACTTAACAACAACAACATCAACCTTTCTGTTGTGTTAGTTTTATCTTTGGAAAATATATGTGATAAGGAGCAGAAAAACATATTTTTAGCATTTACATGTAAGTTTTAGTCAATATTAAATTGGATTTCAAATAGTTTGCTATCAGATATTCTGGGTCATATGAACAAGAAGAAAATCAGGTATCAAAGGTGGATTTGTTATCTGGTTTTTCACTTAAATTTAATCCTTGGTTGTTAAGTGTTTTTCTCTATCTTTGTCCACATGGTTATATCCATATGGATAAGGGAAGAACAAATGATCTCTACAAATTATCACTGGATTATTGAATTACTAAACAGTTTTCCACAGCTGTCTCTCAAAAGCATATTCTATTAGCTGATTAGTCTTTCTAAAAGCATTGCTTTCCCCATGTTTCTATTATGGTTCTCGATAGTACAAAAATGTCTGTTACATAGCCTTATCACATTTATTAAATAATTGATAGTAGGATAAGACTCTATTATCTACAGCTGGTAGAAAAATGATTCCTTATCATGCTAAGAAATAGCTTTACCCAGCATTCACCATGAACAATGGAACAAATCACTGAATCCACTATTATTTGAAACTGTTTAGAAATTCTAACCTAAGCAGTTAAGCAAGAAAACAACATATGAAGTACAGATGTTTGAAAGGACAGAGCTAAATTCGCACATTTTCAGATTAAAATTTTATAACTCAAAATTTAAGAGAATTAACTGAAATGTGTAAGAGAAGTAGAATATTTTTATAAAAAAGGTGAACCATTATAAGACATATCAGTGTTCTATAGACCAGCAATAACCAGTCAGAAAATTGATAAATGACCCCATTCACAAAAGTCAAAAATATATGAAATACCTAGAAATAGACTTAATTTTTTAAAAAAATGAAAAGTATAAATAGTATTGTAAACCTCTGAAGAACACTTTTTAAAAGTTTAAAACATATTAACATGTCTAGTTTCCTGAATGGGAAGATGAAATAATGTCAAGATATTAAAATGAGTCTGTATAGATGACTAGAGTAATCTGAAAACTTGATGCACCTTTAGTCTCATCACCCTTCTTGATGCTGCTAATGGAGACACCTAATAGTTGCACATTAGAGGCTACTTGTGAGCTTTTAAGACCCGACATGCTACTGCACAATAGAATGGATTCTTGAAGGTGGTTTTCTTGGAACCCTCTCATGATGACTCTTTCTAAATTAGGCTGTTTTCTAGTCCTACTACACTGCTGTCAAGGAGCTCTGGTAGCGTAGTGGTTACGAATCGGGCTGTGAACCACAAGGTCATCAGTTTGAAACTACCAGCTGCTCCGTGGGAGAAAGAAGAGGGTTTCTGCTCCCGTAAAGATTTACAGCCTCAGAAACCCTGTTCAGGGTCGCTATGAGTCGGAACTGATTCGACGGCACTTAACAACAACAACACTGCTGTCACCTGGGCTGCATTTTCAAAAAACCCCATGGCATTAAGGGTATTAACCATGTATCTGTTTGTGATTTATGTTTTTCAGATTCACTTTGTCTTTTATATTTTCATTTATATATTAACAGGCCAAAGTTTTAAATTATTTGCCTCCTACAGATATTTTCTAATATTCATGAAATTAAATTAATTAACATTAAATCAACAGGACATCATTTGATTAGTAATCAAACAAAGATAAAAATAGTAATAAAATCTAGTATGGGAGAGGATGTGAAAATCACACCTGATTAGAGTACGTACAGATTTTCTGCAGGGGAATATTGAAAACAATAGCAAAAATAAATCTTTAACAATTGGGGCAAATTATTTAACACTATCAGTTCTACAGGGAGGAGATCAATAAGGTTTGTCATCAAGACTCTTCATGAAGATTGGCTGGTGGATGGTTGTGTACCATCCAGTTGGTTCCACATCATAGTGACTTTGCATCAGGTTTCTGAGGCTGTTTCACAAAGATGTACATCACAAATGTGTTTATTATGAAAAATATAAATAAATAACAATACTTATTACGGGAGAAATTTAATACAACTTAATCTTGAATAATAGCAAATTGCTTAACTACATTATAGTACAGTCATACAATGAGTGTCATTAAAGTGTTATCTATAGAATTGTATTTAATGACAGAGACAAGTGTTTGTGACATACTGTTTAAGAAACTAAATTTCAGAACGCAGTGTAGTTGTTACGTGCCACCGAGTCAATTCGGACTCCTTGTAATCCTATAGAACAAAGTAGGACTGCTCCATAGGGTTTCCTAAGCTGTCATCTTAACCGGTACACACTAACAGTTCTTTCTTACATGGAGTCACTGTGTGGGTTCAATCTAGCAACCTTATAGTTTGCAATAAACGCTTCACCACTGAACCACCAGTAGCTGCAGTATGATAACACTTTTATTAAGAAATCCTTTTCTCTTTCTGTATCTATCTAAACATATATACACACACACAGAAAAGCTATGTCTGAATCATATAATTACAGTATATCTCCTTTCTTTTACTTACTATTTTGTAATAATTATGCTCTATATTCAAGTCATTTAGTAACTATTTGTTGGTAACATAAAAAATAATGCACTGTTATTTAGGTTTTCATATAATTTCTCTTCCAAACTACCTTTCATCACTAAATGGAGGCACTATGAGTTTTCCATTTTTATGAATCCCAAATGTCACTTTGAGAACATCGTTGCACCCAACCTAAGCCGTGCATGGTATTTTTAAAAGCAAAAGATGCTTGTGAATGAGTAAGGAAGACCAAAGAAGAATAGATGTTTCTGAATTATGGTGGTTACAAAGAATACATCGGGGACTGCCAAAAGAATGAACAAATCGGTCTTGGAAGAAGAACAGACAGAATGCTCCTTAGAAGTGAAGATGGCGAGACTTTGTTACAAGTACTTTAGACACGTGATCAGGAGGGAACAGTCTGTGAAGAAGGATATCATGTTTGGTAAAGCTGAGGGTCAGCAAAAAGAGGAAGGCCCACAATGAAATGGACTGACACAGTAGCTGCCACAGTGAATGCAAACGTAACAATAATGGTGAGGAAGGCACACGATTGGGCAGTGCAGAGATCTTTTGTACTCGCAGGGTCTCACTGTGAGTCGGAACTGACTTGATGGCAACAAATAACAACACCAATAAATAATGCCAGAAAAGTAGGCATAAAGTAGGATATATAAATGGTATAAAAATGTGCTGACATCTTAAAGATATATCTTTACTTTAAGAAACATGTAATGCTTGTTGAGGAAACAAGAATCAAATATATGAAACTATTAGAAAATAATCTTCCAAAATCAGTCTTATAAAACCACACACTTAATTGTACAAATAATAGATGATATTGGAGGTCTAAGAAGAAAAGGGGGAACACGGTAGCTTTATATGATAAGTATTGAACTGCAAACCACAAGGTCTGCAGTTCGAACCTTCCAGCTGCTTCGTGGAAGAAAGATGAGGTTTTCTGCTCCTGCAAACATTTAAAGCCTCAGAAATCCTATACAGGATTGCTATGAGTTGGGACTGACTGGACAGCACTTAACAACAACAACAACAAGTTGACTATAGGCAGGAATTGTCAAGAAAACTTTCTGGAAGAAGTGAAGTTTGAATAATATTTATAAAAAAGGTAAGGAAGAGATCAAGGAGAATTTTTCAAAAAGGGGCCAGGGTGAGAAAGGAACAAGGAATAAAATACTCAGATGCAGTGAAATATTAGACTGTGTATATATAAGACTACCCGGGCTTTTGAAAGGGAACTATAAAGAAGGATAAAAAATAAGCAATTGTATGAATTTGCACTATTACCCCCATTTTACACATGAGAAAACTGAGGCACCAAAGGGTAATATAACTTGCCAAGGATTGCATAGCATAGAAGGGGGAGCTAGGAACTGAATTTCAGGAGTTTCCTTTCAGAGCCCATGTTTTCAGCCCAAATGCAGGACTGTTGACCCAAATCAAGCTATGACCTCCAGTGTAAACATTATACTTAAGCCTTGCTTATTTTATTTTCTTATTATCCCTGCCTTTCTGCCCTACCAAATCCCTTTACCTACCCATATCCTGTTTAACTAATAATTTTCCCACAATGTCTTTCCAACAATTACAGTCCATCTTGAAAGTTCCCCACACTTTGGATTGGAGAACACCATGCCACGTTCCCATTTTTCTATCTCTTTGGTAGATTCTTCCTTTAAGCTTTCCTCATTGTACACATTGCCTGCTATTACATTCATCCCTAAACTGCTGTAACTAACTTGTATTATCCTCAAAGTCCCAGTTCAGGGCATTTCATCTTGGGAACCATCTCTGATTTTCTTTTCTCCTCCTCACCAGCCTTGGAATGGTATGTGTTACATCAACAGCAAGCAACCATGTAACAGAGATTCATTCATCCATAACTGCTGGATCTTTGAAATCTGGGAACTATCTTATTTCACTTTCTAGTCTCCAAGCCTGGGAGTTTGGTGGCTCTGTAGGATAAACACTACACTGGGAACCACAAGGTTGGTGGCTCAAGACCACCAGTGGCTCTGCAGAAGAAAGATGAGGCTTCTATTCCTGCAAAGATTTACAGTCTTGGAAATACTATACAGAGCTTCTATAAATTGGAACAAACTACTACATGGAATGACAACCACAGTCTCTAAGCCTAGTATAATTCCTAGACATTCAATAAATGTTTGTTACATGCTACATGGATAGATAACTTCCATCTATGACGGTGAGTCAAAGTTATCCACATTCTGATTATATTAAAATGTCTGTTCAAGTCCATGACTTATGACAATATTGAGTGTGCACGTGAAGTGATTCTATTGAATAGACAAGTGAGAGTGGATTATGTGTCAAATCATTTGCAAATCAGTCATGGCTCTGACTATGAAATAATCCACGATAGAATGGGGTTTCAAAAAAATTTGTGTGAGATGGGTACCGAAACAAGTCACAGAAGAGAATATGCAGAAGCATTTGTACATCTTCAGACAAAACTTGGACTGATACTTGCAGGAAGGTAAACGTTTCTGAAAAACAATCATAACTAGTGACAAGACATGGATTCATCACTATGAGCCTGAGAGTAAATGGCAGAGAATGGAATGGAAACATCCCCAATCACCAACCAAGAAAAGTTCAAAAGTCAACCATCTGCTGGAAAATTGAAGCTTACAGTTTTCTGGGATTCTCAAGGGCCAGTACTGGACCACTATCAGGAAAGAAGTTCAACAATCAATACTGCTCAATACAGTGAGATGCTCATTAAGGGCTGAAGCCTGAATTTTGGATTAAAAGCACAGAACTGCTGTCCATGGGCATTGTGATCTTGCATGACAATGTACATCCACAAGCCTCCACCCACACTCTTGAAACTCTGTAAAAAACTTTGTTTTGAGTTGTTAACGCATAAGGGAGCTCTGGTAGGGTAGTAGTGATGAGTTGGACTGCTAATCTGATGGTCAGCAGTTTGAAACTGCCAACAGTTCCATGGGAGAAAGATAAGGCTTTCTGCTCCCATAAAGATTTACAGCCTCGGAAACCCTGTGCAGGAGTCAGAACCAACTTCACAGCACATCATCCCCACCACCACCACCTATAGTGCTGATCTTGCTCCATCAGACTTTCATCTGTTTGGTCCTCTGAAAGCTGCCCTATGAGGATGAAGATTCACCTCTGATGAAGAAGTGAAGACAATGATGCATTCATGGCTCACAGTTCAACCTAAAACATTTTTTAAATACAGGAATAAGAAAGCTTGTGGACAGATGGACAAAGAACATTGAAAAGCAAGTCGATTATGTTGAAAAATGATGTATTTGTCTTTTTAAAAGTGAATTAAAATAAATTTTACACTAAGATGGTGGGTAATTTGGACTCACCCTTATATATTTATCTTTCTTTTTCCTGCTGTAATTCATTTATTCATTCATCAACACATTCTGGGAATGTAATGATGACTAAGACATTATCCTTGCCCAAAAAAGCACTTTATTATCATCATCCTTTATTGCCCTTGAATTGTTTAGTTTTGTAGGTCTTTTCATCAAAAGATTAAATATCTTCTCTGCTGCTCATAGGTGTGGCAGTGAGGGATAATGCACTGGACTGCAAGATAGGTTTGAACTGCAGGTCAGCGGTTCAAACTCACCAGCTACTCCTCTGAAACCCTACACAGGCTCACTATGAGTTGGAACCTACTCAACAATAACAAAAACTCTTATAGTTCAACACAAACCACTATAGGTTCCATACATATTTGTGGAATAGCTTTATTTTGCCTTTAAGGGATGTTAGCATGCCTTGACTTTTTATTGTTGTTAACTGCCATTGAGTCGGATCCAACTTATAGCGACCCTCTATGGGGCTTCCGAGGAGCAGCTGGTGGGTTTGAATCGCAGACTTTATGGCTCAGACTGACCTTATGGTCCAGTGCATTATTCTGCAGCACCACACAGGACTTCTAAGCCTTGACTAGTGATGTACATTTCTATCACAGGTTTCTGTTCTGTGGAAAATGTGAGTATTATACTTCAAACTATCATTGAGAATGAGAGGTTTTCTGGTACTATTTTCTAAGTGGGCTGGAGGGTAGAATTACATGTTTCAAAAAAGAAACAATGTTATGTATGATTCCAGGGGAGCTCAGATATGACAGTAATAATGATTTTAGAAAAAGATAACTTGATTCATCTGTACTGAACAAGTCAACATTTTATGCTCATTTTATAATATTTAATATTTTTTAGGGATTGTTTAATTTTATATTAATAGGTGAGAAAATCAAAGCAGTTGATTTAACCTGATAGGTGTAAATTACAAGTCACTTTTTTTTTTTTTTCTGAAAGATCTAGCTCTTATTATTTGTGGATAAATATCCTATTAATCTTTAATATTAAACACTAAGGAAAGTTATCAGGAATCTAAGATTTCTTGAGCACTTACATTGAGAAAGCATGAATTTCAGCATTTCTCTATGTACAGATGCATTTAATCCTCACAAGGACTCTTACATGAACTCAGTTGTTGAGGAAAAGGTCATACTGAGTCTCCTGAAGATGGCAATTAGAATTCAGCTAGTTGCTGGAAACCTGGGATCCCAAAACACAGGCAGTCTCCACTCTGAAACTGCATCATATGGCCTGTGAAAGAAGCGTTGGCCAGTTGTTACTAAAGCAGGATTTTAGTCTTGGGTTTACCATTTAATGGTTGGTTGGTGGTTGTGTGCCACCTAGTCAGTTCTGATTCATAACGACCCTGTATAGGGTA
>NW_006408878.1:190088-203025 GCF_000296735.1 Chrysochloris asiatica
CGCTAGCTGCTATTAGCAACAGTAGACACAGTGACCAGTGCATTTGGTATTAGCTGAGGGGTTAGAAAAACTGAATTCTGTTCCCAGCTTTGTTGCCATGTCAGTGAAGAAATGTCTGGCTCGCTATATGGAGATCTGTCTCCTCCAGTGATAAGGACAATGTTGATGTCTTTGCTTGCTCTTCATTTCAGAAAGAGGCTCTGTAGTGAGTGACAGCATGTCTGTGAAGTTCTCCTAACATTTTACAGAAGTCATACACAGACATACTGGTATGAAATGCACACTATCATTATCTCTTTGAACATGAAAGCAACAAAGAAACAGAAACAAAAACAAAACATTTGGGAAGGTAATCCCAAATGAATAAAAATGATTGGTGGTGGTTGATGGTTATGTGCCGTGGAGTCGGTTCCGACTCATAGTGACCCTGCACAGGGTTTCCGAGGCTGTAAATCTTTATGGGAGCAGTAAGCCTCATCTTTCTCCCAAGGAACCGCTGGTAGTTTTGAACTGCTGATCTTGAGGTTAGCAGCCCGACTTGTAACCACCATGCTACCAGAGATCCTCAAATGATGGGTAGGTATGTCAAAAGTTACAAAATAATCAACAGTCAACACTAAACCCAAACTAATATTTACATTCTACATTCTACAGATTTTCAGAAGAGACCTTCCTTGGTTCTCCAGTTTTTTTCAACATCAGATTTTTTTTTTCCTTTTAAAAAGGTGATGCTGGTGGTGGTTATGTACCATGGAGTCAGTTCTGACTCATAGCGACCCTGTTTAGAGTTTCCGAGGCTGGTGAAAATCAAGATACATAACACTAAAAATATTCCTGCTGTAAACATATGAAAAACAACAGCAACAAACTTGTCTTTCATTAACTACCATGTACAGGCAAGTACTTTTAACTTATTTGGTCTTTCCACTTTTGTCTAATTCAAAAGTGCTCAAAAATAAGTTTCAAAAAGCATTTTTGTGTGTGTGATGAGGCATAGCAAAAAGGAGGACATTAAATTATCTGTAAAGCTATGAAAAAATGTTCCCCCTCTTTAGTAATCAGGGACATGATTAATCCCATTGAAGAGTCTCCACACGTGGTAATTGGAAAGTCTGACACTACCAAGTGTTGGTTAGGATGCTGAACAACAGGAATCTTTGTTCAGTGCAGTAAATTACTTACTATGAGCCTTCTAGCCATGTCTTCCCTCTTGTGATATATTGTAAATCCCAGCTTCTATATCTACGGTGATGGCTCCACTTTGGAGGGAGTTGTCCATTATATTAATGAGTTATGGTGCTGCAGGATAGGCACTGGACTGCAAGGTCACTTTGAATCACAAGGTCAGTTGTTCAAACTCACCCAACGCTGCTCCTCAGAACCCCTACACAGGGTTGCTATGTGTCGGAACTGACTTGATGACACTTAACAAGAAGAAGCTAGTACTAAACGTAAAGATTTGTGTGACTCAGGATTCTATTAGGAATCTTCCCCACAGAAATACATGTCTATGTGAATCAAGGTACACGTACATGAAAGTTCGTGACATACTTTTTCATAATATTTCCAAGCTGTATGCTTCCTAATTACATAACAAGCTTGGGAAATTATGTCTTTTTAGTATAACAGAACACTACACAATGATGAATAAATCCTCATATAATCTCATAGCATTGTGTAAAAGAAATGTGACGTAAGATACCCAGGATAAAGCTATTGATACAAAGAACAAAAATAAACAACACTGAGCTCTATAGTTCTGAGATGCATACATAGCTAGTAAAGTATAAGGAAAAACAAGAGAAGAAAAAAGTCTAGATAGGGTCAGCTCTTTGGAGAGGAACAAGCAGGGGCGTCTGGAAAGTGACTAGTGTAAGTATTGGCTTTAGAACCTTCACTTAGAATTAAGTTTAACAATTTGTAATACTCAACATTTATGTTTTAGGTACTTTTCGAAATGTGTGTTTGTGGAATTTACATGAAATTTACCCAAATAATTTGGTCTTTTTTCACTTGGTTTCTGAGAGATAACCTCTAAAATTGTGGAATTTCCCCAGAATAGGATGTGTCTTTGATGAAACCTCCAGACCACTCTTGAAGCTTTAAACTAATAAGGTGACTTGAGTCGGGGCTGGACAGATGGCAGGGGAGTTAGACGGATTCAGTCAATTATGAGTTTGGAAAGTGGTCCCGATAAAGGCTGTAGATATGGAAGCTCCATGGACTTCCAGTTGGTGAAAGACATTGATGCATGTGGGCTGGTAGCATGCTCTTTGAGACATGGAAGCTCTGCATTGGGGAACCCTTCTAACCTCACTGTTAAGTGTGTTGAGTTTGTTCTGACTCAATAATTCAATTCCAAGGAATGGCTGATGGCTTTGAACTGCCAACCTTACAGTTCAAATCAACGTTGCAGTCGAGTTTTTATCCTACAGCGCCACACCAGGACTCCAACCTCACCTTGTATGTCTCGTCATTTCTATCCTTTTTGCTATAATAACATTGTAATTTTAAGCACAGTGCTATCCGTAAGTTTCATTCTAGCAAATTATTGAACCTAAGGAAAACATGGAAGACAACAGGTCAGAAATGGGTAGAGCTGAGAACTCTTTAGCTTAACTGAGCTGATGTCAACAGGTCAGGAGTGAGATATGTTCTGGGGACTCTGAAGCATTCAGTTGGCATCTGATGTCTTGTGCCCACTTGGCAGGCTGTCAGACTGTATCCTTCAACTGATAAGGTCAGCCTAGCTCCAGGTGGTTAGGGTGAGAGGCAGAAGTGCTACATATGCAGCTGGTATCAGAGGCAAAACATAGAGATGTAAGGTATGTCCACACATTGTTATAGCTCACAATTCTAAAAACTCTACAAAGAGATTGTTTTACCTAGCTGGGAATGATTAATTATGTGGGACCCATTACTTCTATTTCATTTACACAACTGCTGATGAAGTTCATCTGCTGGGTAGTGTAGCTGTTTAATACAAAGAGCTTCCTTAGATAACCTGCATTTGCTGGGGAAAAACATAAAGTCCAAATGGGAAAATGTTAGCAAGAGAAAGAACTGAGTGTTCCCTCCTTCCCCACAAAATGCCCAGCAAGTCTGGCTTAATTGAAACTGAAGGTGGCAGATATAACAGAGCACACTTAATTGAATTTTAATCTTAATCATCTCTAAGTCATGTTTGAAACATAAACAGACATGTGAGAGTTCTTCAAGATGTCGAACACGAATCAATTTTCATATTTCAAAAGCTTTTGAATCTCTTTTTAACAACTTTTGGCTGAGAATTCTTTTTTACCCAGATGTTTGGTATTGTATAGACACAGGCCCCATCTCTGCCATATGATTTAAAACAAAGCTATATAGGAGCTCTGGTAGCATAGTGGTTACGAATCGGGCTGCGAATCGCAAGGTCAGCAGCTTCGAAACTACCATCTATCTACTCCGCAGGAGAAACGTGAGGCTTTCTGCTCCTGTAAAGATTTACATCCTCAGCAACCCTGTTCAGGGTCGCTATGGGTCGGAACCGACTCCATGGCACCTAACAACAACAACAACATAATGAGTATATTCGTTTTGCATGGCAGTAAGAGGACAGAACTGAAATAGCTTGTCTGTGGGTTCTGTAAAGGTAACTACTCAATGGCATCAGAGGTTAAGTCCCCAAAAATCCTCATGGCAAGAAGGCTCTCGTAGTTCTTACCAAATCAAAGAACATTTTCTGTTCCTACCAAACCAAACCCACTGCTGTTGAGTTGATTCCAACTAATAGCAATTCTACAGGACAGAAAAGAACTGGGCCAAAGGGTTTCCAAGGCCATAAATCTTTACTCCTACATAAACTGGTACTCTTTCAGAGCTGCTGGTGTGTTCACAGCCTAACGTTTAAACCACAGCACCACCATGGTTCCTTTTCTATTCCCAAGATATCACTAATTAAGCCACTTAGTAAATGACAGAAAACCTATTTCAAGGATATGGAAAATTATTTTGTGCATATACCCTTTCATTTGCAATTCCTGGCAAGCAGTGTGGGGATTAAGTGGGTGGTCTCTGAAGTCAGACATGGAATCTGAAGTCAGCTTTAAAGAATCCTAGCTCAACCATTCATTGGAGTCCTGGGGTGCTGCTGAAGCATTAACACTGGACCACAAGGTCGGTGGTTCAAACTCACCAACCGCTCCTTGGAAATCCTACACAGGGTCACTATGAGTCAGAACCAACTCGATCACATTTAAAAACAACAACAACCATTCATTAGTTTTACCATGACTCAGTAGCTTTTGACTTGACTCATGGTGATCCTATGTGTATTGGAGTACAACTGTGCTCCATAGAGTTTTCACTGGCTGATATTTTTGTATTTAGATTGTCCACACCTTTTCCTCCAGCCTTTTGTTTAGCAGCCAAGAATGGTGTCAACCATTTATAGCACCCAGGAACTCTTTGTTGTTGATTGCTGTCAGGGTGGTAACCTTACACAAGGCTTCGAAGGAGCGATTTGAACCACCAACCTTGAGGTTAGCAGTTCAGTGCTTTGCCTCCAGTGCCACACCAGAAACTTTTTAGGCGAGTTATCTGACTTATGTGTATCTCAACACTTTGTTCTTGTGAGAACAAGAATAAGTAGTTTGTGTAAAGAATTTAGCACAGTGCCAAGCACATAGTGTTGTTGTTAAGCGCCATTGAGTCAGTTCCGATCCAAAGCAACCCTGTATAGGGTATCCGAGGAGTGGTGGGTAAATTTGAAGCAGGAATCTTGCTGTTCAAACCAACACTGTGGCCGAGTTCCTATCCTACAGTGTCATACCAAGACCCCAGCTGCCATTTTGCCCACCTCCTCGACTCTTACTGCTCCTTTATCCAGGCTTGTTCTCTGTAAGCTGTTCTCCCAGGTTCCCTTACTTTTCAGCTACGGTTTTTGTGGATTTCCAGTAAAGCATGGTAATATCACACTTGGTTATCTTCTCTCGCTCTGTCTGCTCCCTCACTAAAATGACAGCAAAAGACTAAAATCACACAAATTCACAAAGGAATGAGTGACAGGAGAGGAGAGATCAACAAGAGAAAGTCCCATTGATTTTCAGACATCAGGATGTGAATAGAGGAGTAGAAACTGTCTTAGTAAACTGGAAGAAATGACAGTCAAAGTGATTATAGAGTGGCTTCCAAGAGAAAGTGAACATTTGTGGTTTGCAGAGAACACAAACAAACTTAATGTCTGGAGGCATCATCCACTGATGATGAAGAAGATGGGGCTAATAGTATATTCAAATTATTAGTCTTTGGAGCCCCAGGTAATAACTTCCCATCCTGCTGGAAGGGAAGTGAAAATAATCTAGAGAGACTTCAAACTGAGGACATCAGTGACAAACAAGTTAAGTCCTAAGGCTTAAAAAATAGGGTGTCAAGTGAACGTTTGTAGAGTTTTCATCAAGATGCCTACCTTTCTCAAATACCATGCACCCAGAACATTAGAAATCAGGTTATGTCCCTAGGCAGTTGTCTTCTAGGCAGAGATTGGGGACTCTCCATTTCCCAAAGAACAGGTAAGATGAACAACTATTTATGTTGCAGTGGAATTCTGCATTTGACAACCCTATCTGTGTTCACAGGCACTCTGGTAGTGTAATGGTTGTGTGTCAGGCTGCTAACCTCAAGTTCAGCAGTTTGAAACTACCAGCTGTTCCACAGGAGAAAGATGAGGCTTTTTGCTCCCATTAATATTTACAGCCTTGGAAACGCTGTACAGGGTCTATGAGCCGGAACCAACTCCACGGCGCCACACCACCACCACCATCACTACCAATGTTCACATTGGTGATTCAATGGCAGAATTCAGGACTCCTGGTGTGGCACTGTAGGATCAGCACTGGACTGCAAACTACAAGGTCAGCAGTTCAAACCCACCAGCTGCAACTCAGAAACCCTATGCAGGGTCACTATCAGTTGGAGCAGACTTGACGGCACTTAACAACAACAGCCTGGGAGACTGGGCTTGGTTCCTGGCCATTGTACCTCATGTACAGCCACCATTTGTCCATCAGTGGAGACTTACTTGTTGTAAGATTCTGAACAGGTTTCAACAGTGCTTCCAGACAAAAATGGGCTAAGGAGAAAGGCCTGATGATTTATTCTGAAAAATCTGCCAATGAAAACGCTATGGATTACAACAGTCAGAAACACATCGTGGGCATGGTACAGGACTGGGCAGGTTTGTTTCCTGGTACTTTGGGTTGCCTTGTGTAGGCGGAGGGGCAATTCAATGGTAGCTAACAACAGTAACAACCTTATCCACGTTCACTGAACTTTTGATGGTGCATTTACTGTTGCTGTTTCAAACGTTTCTCTGTTAAGAAGAATGCATAGCCTCTTGAAGAAACTCCAGAGTAAAGAAGAAGTGAGACTAGAATTAGCAGAAATAACAACGGAACAAAGAAATCCGCAGGACACAGAGGGATAGAGGAAAACTTAAAAACAAAAACAAAACTATAATAAGAACCTTCAGGAAGATAAGAGAAAAAAAACACACAAAACAAAACCCAAATCTCACCATTGAGTGGACTCCAACACAGAGCAACCCCATGTGAGCAGAAGTCTCATCTTTCTCCCTGCAGAGCATCTAGTGGGTTTGAACTGCTGATCTTGCAGTTGTTAATAGTTCAGTGCTTAGCCTACAGCACCACCAAGACTCCCTAGATCAGAACAGATGCTACTAAAAAGGAATCAGCAGGAAATAAGAGAGTGCAAAAAAGTCCTTAAAAATCATGATCTAAAAAAACAATTTCAATAGAATGCCTGAAATATAAATTTGAAGAAATTTCCCAGAAAGTAGAATAAAAACAAAACCCCAAAGAAATTAAATTTTTACAAAATTGACACACACACACAAAAAAGAGGAAATTAACATTTAACTAACAAGAATCTTGGAGTCCTGGTGTGGCGCTGTAGGATAAGCATTTGACTGTTAACTACAAGGTTGGTGGTTCAAACCCACCAGTCACTTCTCAGAAATCCTGTACAGCGTAGCTATGAGTCAGAACTGACTCTACAGCACTTAACAACAACAAGTGAAAAGAAAATGGAGGGAACATAATTTATCAAAGATCTAATAAAAGAAAATGTCCTAGAACTGAAGGTTCCATCTCTCTGGAGTCAAAAGTCCAGTGTGTGGCCCAGAATGTGGGTGAAGACCTAGAAATGCTGGATGTTAGAGAAGTTTATAAAAGTTCCTTCAAATATGAAACAAAAGTTTCTAAAAAGAACTCTAAAGGATATCATTAATGCTCATAATGGAATGAGGTCTACAACATGTTGAGAAAATCCAGTTGTAACCTAAATTCAATTATAGTTTATCTGGGCCTGAGATGATAGAGACTTCACAAAAGAACTGGTCATTGTTAAGTGCAGTTGAGCTGCTTCCAACTCATAGTAACCTTGTTTAAGGTTTCCAAGGAGCAGCTGGTGGCTGAGTGGTATATGGAAAAGATTTCTGAAGACCTCTTAAAAGCTAGGTTTCCCTCTGAACTGTGCAATAAATGCAGAAATACAGGCAAGAACCAGGGTTATTCTTGGTACCACTCTGAGTAAGACTCCGGAGCCCCTGAGAACAAGGTTTCTTTTTCGCTAGTATCACTGAGGGAGGGTATCAAGAGACTGACTAAAATGTTTGAGTCTGCCAGATTTTGTGATTCTGAGAATAACTGTACATTTTTTTCATTCAGCTGATACCTCTGAAAATGTTGTCAGTGGACAAAATGCAGCAAGAAATGAAAGTGAAATGAATTTTTACTTAGACTTTATATGCTGTTGTTGTTGGTCAGTGCTGTCTGGTTGGTTCCAACTCAGGGTGACCCTGTATAAGTTTTCTGAGGAGTAGCTGGTGAGTTTGAACCACTGACCTTGTGGTTCAAACCAACCTTGAGTGCTTATCTATCCTACAGTTCCACACTAGGACTCCAGACTCCATATGTCACTGCCAAATTTTGCAAATCATGAAAAACACAAACAAAAAAAAACTGAACAAGACTCTTTTCTGTTAATGAAAGAGCCAGCATTAGGCAATATTTCATGACAAAGTGCAGATGTATTTTTTTTTACACTTATTAAATTATAATAGGAAATACTCATTAATAATTGTATAATGAAGTGTGCTTAGCTACTGATTCTTAAAAGAAATGGAACAAAAAGTAAACAAACTAAAAATGAATAAATAAATAAATAAATAAATACACCTCCTTGGTATTCTAATATTCTTTTACAAAGTATCCAGTTTATCAAAGTAATTGATTCCAGGTTGTACATGAGGGATATTACTATATTAAATGGCTAACGAATCAACTTTGCTAACAGTGGTACTATAGTTCTTTCAGAAATAAGATAATTAAATAGCTAAGAAGAATGCCAAGACAACTTTCTTTGAATATTTCTTTTATACCCTCTCATTATTTCTGGCTGTCTGATTAACAGTCAGTCAGCTTGGGTAACTATTTTCTTCTGATATTACTTTAGGTCGGCTCTTAAGATCTTCTAGCATTACCTTGGTTTCTGGAAAAACAAAATGAAAAAGCCCCTTTCTTAACTTTGGTTTCATAATATGCTGGACTATGCATAGCATTAGGTTTGTTTCCTTTTTCCAAATCTCCAGACCATTTTATTAATTGGCTAAGACTGATAGTAATAGGCTGTCATCGTTAAGTACTGTTGAGCCAGTTCCAACTCACAGCAACCCTTCCAGGGCTTATGAGGAGTGGCTGGTGGGTTTGAACCACCACCTTGAGGTTCAAAACAACTTGGTGGTCCAATGCTTATCCTATAACACCACACCAGGACTCTAATAATAGATCAATAATTATTAAACAATAGTATTAATAAACATTTCTAATTAAATTAAGGAGCGTTTCCACAACCACAAACTAAATTAGAACTCAAGCTAAGCTGTTAATGAAGGTTACTTCAAGGGCTCTCAGTTTGTTCCTGCTTTCTATGAGGGGGCTTCATTTTTCCGTGAACTTTCTGAAGCCCCCTTATAGGATCCTCAAGTGTTCTTTGTTCATTTCACATATATTACTTAATTCTGTGTCATATGCAAAACAGTGTGTTGGTGTTTTCTTTCAAAATGAGATGGCTGAAGTTATGTAGGATTTACGCACACAGGTACCTGTGGAGGAAGTTGCTGAACAGGAGTAGCTGGTGAAATTAAGAATGAAGGAATACGTTGTGAATAAAAGAGGGCCCTAGTGATGACTGGAGTTCTGGTGTGGCTCTGGAGGAAAAGCACTGAACTGCTAACCAGAAGGTTGATGGTTGAAACCCACCAGTCACTCCTTAGAAATCCTATACAAGGTTTTGATGAGTCAAAACAGACTTGACAGCATTTCAACAACAACAGTGATGGTTAATTTAATAATCAGTAGAAGGAGATTTATCTTTAGCCTTTCCTCTGGCAGTCTTCTTGAACTATAAACAGCAATAAGACCCAAATTCCACCCAGCAATAAGATGAACAAATAAATTAGTTAGCTATGATCAATCTGTCAGAGGGCCCAAGATACAATGAGAAGATACTACCTCATTAACAAATAAGACTGCACATCTAGGGAGCATGGGTTGTTATAAATGTCCAGCTTTCATTTCTTCTTTATTCTGAAAGCAATACCCTGCTTTTCTTTAAGGAAACTCCTCCCCAACCCTCAACCCTCCCGCCCACTGTCAGGTGGAACCACTGTGATTGGCTAAAGGGAAGGTATATATATATAATATATACATACAATATTATGTGGGAATTATGTGTGATGCTGTAGGTTAAGCACTAGACCATAAAGTCAGTTTGAATATCAAGGTCAGCAGTTCAAACTCACCAGCCGCTCCTCAGAAACACTATACAGGGCCGCTATGAGTTAGAACCAACTTGACGGCATTTAACTACACAAATGCTTTCTTTTTCTGTTGGATATGAACGGCACAGATGAGAGCACTAGGATTTCTGACACTCCTGCTATCCTCAGGTGGATGGAAGCTGAGAATGGAGCCAGAGGAAAGCAAACCCCAAAGTGGAGAGAGTTCTGACACAGGACCCAAAAACCTGCTTCAATTCTTATGGAGTGAGCTGAAGACATGGGATAAGCTTCACTATTATGCTCCACAATGTCAAAGTTTGCTATTTATAGTTCCTGAGCATTCTCAAGGGAATGGAAGAAAGAGTTGACTAATAATAAGGGAAATTTTTAAGTAAAGGTAAGATAAAGCTTAAGAAAACATTTTTTAAAAAAGGAATTTTTCTTGATTGAAAGCTGATAACAGAACTGGTAAATGACAAGGATAGGGACTATGAACACATTCAAGTCAATAACATGAAATTAACTAAACGGGAAAGCATTTAGATATGTGAAAAATTAGGCATTTCTTCTGACTGTAAAAAACACACAACTTTACAAGATTATTTAGGTTTGTATTTTGACTGGTAAACCATTATGTCAGTAATTTTATTTAAACCACAACAATCTTTGTCTTCCTGAAAACAGCCATTGAGAAGTTTCAGACTAGTGCTGGTTTAAGAAGATCTGCTGGATTGTTAAACATTTTACAACTCACTAGACTTTACCAATATCCCATCCCGCCTACCACCTCCACTCACTAAACACACATACAAACACATCACAGAAAAGTATCATCACTGAAGAAATAATAATTTGCAAATTATAATCTGAGGAAGAAAATCACTGAAGCAAAATTGAAAAAAGTGAATCATATAATTTTCTTACACGATAATGGTTTTATTAAATAGTCTTTCTCTTCACAGAGATCATGCATAGAAGCAACCTATGAGCACTCGTTTCTTTTTTGGCTTTGTCTGTTTATTTTAAACAAGAGAAGAATCGGTTTAAAAACAAACACACAGTTACATGCTTACCGATAAAATCTTCCAGATGGGACTACTTTCAAGGAAGGTCAATTACAAGCCTCGTGTCTCTCCTTTTAATGACATCCTTTAATGATCCCCTTCCTCTCTCAGAAAATTAAATCACAAAAACAACTTAGGCTGAGAATGACCCAGAAATCCTCATAATCACATTGCAATGACAGACAAAACAGATCAAAGCACAGGTGTACTGAGGAATAGGGGTTTCCATCCTATCCTAAAATGTGAACTTGCTATTAACTCAAGATCAAAAGTGATTTTAGCTTTCAAATTCTCAAGTTCTGATACTTTTTAAAATTCTGCAGTCTTCCTCAACCTTCCCCTTCTCCAATTTCTACTAAATACTGTCAGTTTTTCATATAGTGTGGCTGTGTTTTCATATATTTAAGTTATATGATTCATCTTAGTAATTTGGCGAATTTTATTGAATCTCTGAAAATACTAAGAAATCCCCCCAACTAGTTAAACTGTTGTCTCCAGAATTTCAAAGAAGAGCCTAGTGATGGAAAATGGGTGAAACAAAGATAATCAGATGCCATATACTCGTGTAGTTAGAAATTGAACTAGGTATCTAGGAGTGGCTTCAGTAAGAGAAAAGCTTATTTTAATCTCATATTAAGAAAATCCAGAGATAGGCCAAGTCTGCAACTATGAAATTGCATTCATATGGATCTAAGTTCCTTTTATCCTTTTGCTCCACAATCCATGCAGTTTGCAAGATGAGATGATCCAGCCATCCTCTAAACATTCCCAAATCAACACAATAGGAAGAGAAGCAAAAGTATTAAAAAAGGGGGGGGGGGGCAGAGGCAGAGGGCATGTGAATGCTTGATGCAGGGCCTCCCTCTGCTTACATTTTCTTGGCTCTACCTATCAAATTTATGCATCAATAATTAATGCCAAGGATGAGGAAACTAAAATTTTTTAACAGACTGTGCAGTCTGAAATTATCAAGATGCATTGATAATTATTGGTGTTTGGAATGAGAGAGTGGGAAATAGAAACATCCCCATACTGGAAAATACAGCAATAACACAGAGATTGCGTGATGGGATTTTGTAAGACCAACAGATCATTCATTGTAAATATCTTTTTTCCACAATATAGGAGGTACCTAAACATGTGGACGTTGCCAGATGGAATATACAAGAATCATGAAATTTGAAAGGTAGCTACCTTGCCAACTAACTGGAAAAGATCCTAATCTATGCCAATTCTAAAAGACTCAATAGAATGCAGAATTTATCAAATAATATCTTTAATCTCCAATGCAAGTAAAATTTATCTGGAGATAAAAATTTTAAATGGTTGTGATAGTCTCTCCACATAGAACTGCCAGAAACTCAAGCCAAATTTAGAAGAGGACATGAAACGAAGGACAGCGTTGCTGCTATCAGATGTATCTTGGTTGAAAGTAGAAAATATCAGATGAATGTTAACCTGTGTTATATTGCCAATGCGAAAACACTCAATTGCAGATAATAACAAATTATGGGTAACACTGCAAAGAATAGACATTCTAGAACAGTTCATTGTGTTCATGTGAAGTCTGTACATAGATCAAGAGGCACTTGTTCAAACAGAACAAGAGGATAATGAGCGGTTTAAAATCAGAAAAAGTGTGTGTCAGGGTTATATCCTCTCACCATACTTATTCAGTCTGTATAATAAGCAAATAATCTGAGAAACTGGACTATATGAGGAAGGCTGAGCCATAGGAATTGGAGAAAGAGTCATTAACAACCTGTGATATGCATATGACAAACATTGCTTGTTGAAAGCAAAAAGTACTTGAAGCACTTATTGATGAAGATTAAAAATTACAGTATTCAATACGGATTACACCTTAATGTAAAGAAAAGAAAAATCCTTGTAACTAGACTAATACAACTAATATTAATGTCGTTGTTGTTGTTCTTAGGTGCCATTAAGTCAGTACCGACTCATAGCGACACTGTGCACAACAGAACAAAACACTGCCCAATCCTGAGCCAACCTCACTATCGTTGCCACA
>NW_006408878.1:209228-210350 GCF_000296735.1 Chrysochloris asiatica
TGTCATTTTCCCTTCAATAGTTTTAAACAATCTACCACCTGCGACCCTTTACTCTTGAGAAATTATATTTAGTTAGTGCTTTAAAATCTTAGTGAACCAGTTTATTTCAACAAGTATTTATTGATCACCTAATGTGGCAGACTGCAAAGCTGTTTGAACTGCAAGGTCGGCGGTTCAAGCTCACCACCTGCTCCTCAGAAACCCTATACAGGGTCGCTATGGGTTGGAATGGACTCGCCAGCACTTAATAACAACAACAATGCGGCACTATAAGATAAGCACTGGACTGTTAACTGCAAGCCTGCCAGTGCACCTTGGAAAACCTATACAGCGTTGCTATGATTTTGAACTGACTCAATGGTACTAACAAATCTTAGATAAGTAACTTAGAATCTGGAGCAGAAACTATAGTTTGTATGTGTAAAATTATATTCCAAGTTAACACGATTTATACATATATAGTTGTTGTTAAGCACCATCTAGTAAGTTCCGACTCATAATGACCCTGTACATAGGGCTTCCAAGGAGCAACTGGTGAGCTTGAACCACTGACCTTGAGGTTCAAACCAACCTCGCAGTCTAGTGCATTAATCCGCCGCTCCATGCCAGGACTAAGTATGCATACATCAAACCAAATATCATCAAGTTGATTCTAACTCACAGAGACTCTTGATAGCGTTTCTGAGGCTGTAACATGTAAATGTTTGCAGGAGTAAAGCCTCTTCTTTCTCTCATGGAACTGCTGGTGGGTTTGAACTGCTGACCATGTGGTTAGCAGTTCAACGCAGAACCTACAGCACCACCAGAGCTCCACACACAGACACACACACACAAATACTACTGTGAGAGTGCTAAGGAAGGAGTCATTATTTCTGACATGAGATAAGGGAATGGTAAAAAGGAACTAGTCAAAAATAGCCTACGCATGGCAGAGGTGGGGTTGTGAGAAGGGACAAGACCCAAAGACAGTATAATATTCTATCATGTTGTTAACCCTAATTAACCACCTTTCAAACACTTCTTGTCCTGCTCAATCTGGAGAGGAAGATGCAAGGTACAACCTGGTTGTTGTTGTGTTATTAGGTGCCATCAAGTTGGTACCAACTCATAGCAACCCTATGC
>NW_006408878.1:210450-223713 GCF_000296735.1 Chrysochloris asiatica
AAGACTATGAGCTAGACTATGAATCCCAGAGGAACAAGTAATTCTGTCTTGGAAGAAGTACATTCAAAAATACTTCTTGGTAGCAAGGATGGCAAGACTTCATCTCATATATTTTGGGAATGGCATCAGGGGAGACTAGTTCCTAGAAATGGATATTACGCTTGATGAAGCACAATGTCAGTGAAAAAAGAGGAAAACCCTCATCAAAGGCTTTCCATAGTGGCTGCAACAACTGGTTCCAACCTAGTGTTTTGTTCTGTTGCCTATATGGATTTACGGGCATCTAATAATCTATCTGTAAGGGAGGCTAAGAAATGCAACGTTTTGGCTGGACAGATACCCCCTGAAATAATTAAGGTTCACTTAGTAACCCATACAAGTTGATCTGAAGCGCTGGGGTTGCTGTTGTTAAGTGTTTAAACCCATGGGCATTCTCGGCAGGACAGAGATGAGGCAATTGACTTCCATAAAGATGACAGCTTTGGAAATTCTATGGGAAAGTTCTACTTTGCTCTGTAGGTTGGCTATCAGAATCTACTTGACAGCAAGATTTTTCTTTCTGTTTTTAATATTAATAAATGTGTAAATCTATAAAAGATATTTGGGCCGCATTGACAGTCTTCACCACACTTCAAAATATTCATTTCTCATTATTGAGTGACTTTTACTTTAATCTCTTGTTTATGGATCTAGAAACTAAGACCAGAAAGACTAAGAAATGTTTTCTAAATTACAAAGGTAATTAGCCAAAACAACTAGGAGAATTCAAGCCCTTGTTGTCTAAGCTAAGATCCAGCCCTTTACTGATAAAAGCAAACTACTCCAATGGGGCCAGCTTTGGGAATTTGGCTAACCAACATTAATACTAATGAACCTTACTACCTTGGTCAGATCTCATGACTCACATGTCAGGTTTGATGGCCAGAAATGTTCACAAACTGTAACAACTATTCGGTTACATAGTGAGAATCACCATGTTTACCACAAGCCATATACGTTTTTATATGGCCACTAAATTATCAACAAAACAAGATCTGTGCCTTATAATGTGGTGGTACAAGTGGCTGTTTATAGGATAATGGAATGCTCCAAATTCATGGGCAAAATAGGTACTTACACTTCATGAGTGGACTCTAAGTCTTTTATGGTAGTAGCTTTTTTAAAAACACAGACATAAAATACATGATTATAGTGTCGCTTGAAATTGGCATTCTCAAAATAGCTTCACCATTACACAAAGAAGGCTTGAAAGTTTTGAAGCTTTTTTTCTTTTAAGCCATTACTCTCTTCTTTGACTAAAGTTGTCACTTCTTCAGAGTCTCCTTCTGGCTGCATTCTCAACCAACTACAGTCCCAGACCTTAACTCCTATAGCGCATGCTTTCTTCAGCACTTTCAGCTACCTTATTAAGCCCCTGCTCTCGTGATTTCTCTGTGTCAAGCTTCAAGATGCTTAAGGACAGAGTCTATATCTTTATTTTTTGTAACAATCACCATTAGGTAAAGATTTCAGTTTTATTTCACAATGTCATGCTTGCAAGAACCTCCAAGCTGGTCTCATTCCCTTTTGCTCATGGTTCTGTTTGTTCCATCATTAGATTCTTTTAGATTCTCTGAGGGTGTGGTGCTGTGGGTTAATGCACTGGACCGCAAGGTTGGTTTGAACCACAAGGTGAGTGGTTCAAGCTCACCACTCGATCCTCAGAAACTCTACACAGGGTCACAATGAGTCAGAATGGAATTGACAGCATGTAACAACAATATATATATATATACACACACACACACGCAAATATATATGTACAACAGGTAGATATGTGCTATGGAGTCAGTACTAACTCATAGTGACCCTCCATAGAGTTTCTAAAGCTGTAGATCTTTATGGGTACAGAAAGCCTCATTTTTCTCCCAGAGCAGCTGGTGGATTCCAACTGTTGACCTTGTGATTAGAAGCCCAATGTGTAGCCCACTATAACACCAGAGTCCCTCATGTGTAAGTTTAAGGACTCAGGTGCACCTAACAGAAACCATGGTGTTTTCAATGCCCCATATGCATTTGAAAGTTAAACAATGAATAAGGAAGACCTTAGAATAAATGATGCATTTGAGTTATGGTGTTGAAAGAGAATATTAAAAGTGCTACAGAATGCCAGAAGAGCCAACACATCTGTGTTGGAAAAAGTACAGCCAGAAGGCTCCTTAGAAGCCAAGATGGCCAGACTTCATCTCTCATACTTTGGACCTATTATCAGGAGGGACCAGTCCCTGGAGTAGATCATGCTTAGTTAAGTGGAGTGTCCGTGAAAAAGTGTAAGCGTCCAAATGAGATGGATTGGTACTGTGGCAGCAGCCATTGGTTCAAGTGTGGCAACAATTGTGACACTGGCACTGAACCAGGCATTGTTTTGTTGTGTTGTGCATAAGGCTACTATGAGTTGGAACTGATCTGATGACTAATTAACAAGAATATACATATAATTGTGAGGATGGACAGGACCCGGCAATGTTTCCTTCTGTTGTACATAGGGTAGTTTTGAGTTTAAACTGACTTGATGGTGACTTAAAAACAACAACAACAACATACATATGTTGTTATTGTTGTTGTTAAGTGCCGAGTCCATTCTGACCCATTGCGACCCTGTATAGCATGTCTGAGGAGCATCTGGTAAGCTTGAACCACCAACCTTGCAGTTCAAACGGCTTTGCAGTCTGGCACATTAACCCACAGTGCCACACCAGGACTCTGTTATTGTTGTTGTTGTTGTGAAGTGCTATTGAGTTAGTTCCAACCCACAGCGACCCTGTATAGGGTTTCCGAGGAGCAGCTGGTGAGCTTGAACTACCCACCTTAGGGGTTGTAAAATGCTGTTGAGGGGGGTTTGACTTATAGTGACCCTATATAGGGTTTCCGAGAAGAAGCTCAAATCTCTAGGATAAGCACTGGACTGCTAACTACAAGGTCAATGGTTCAAATCCACCAGCTGCTCCTCAGAAACCCTATACAAGGTCACTATGAGTTAGAACTTGATGGCACTTAACAACAACATATATAAACTAATCCCATTCTGTATTCACTTCTTGGCATTTCCTCCATTGTTATCCTACATAAGTCACTAAGAGATATTCATTTAAATATATATATATTCACATAGAGTAGATGGTAATAAAATATATATATATATCTGTCTGAAATGTTTATAGAGAGACTTAAATTGGCCTCTAAGGTGTCCACCAATTATTATCTGTGAAACTCTGTATTATGTCTATCCCCAAATTTCTAGAGGACAAGGAAGCTTGGCCAATAAATTTGAGCATAGCGCTAAGTATACTTCCATTATCATATATACTCTATTGAATTCAGGAAGCCTCAGGAGTGGAGAAATTGGGTTTATTTTGCTTTACATTGAATTCCAGGGTCTGACACATAGTAGCTACTCAACAGTTTACTGAATGAAGGGATGTAAGTCTTTCTAACTAGATTTGAGGAGTTCCTGGGTTGCTGAAATGGTTAAGCTAAGAGACTGGCAGTTCAAATACAACAAGATGTGCCTTGAAAGACAGGGCTAGCAATCTGCTTCTGAAAGGTCACAGCCTTGAAAACTCTATGAAACAGTTCTACTTTGAACAATGGGGTTGCCATGAGTTGGAATCCACATGATTGGCAACTGACAACAATAATGAGACTTGAATCATTTGGGGGGCAGGGAGCAGGGAATGCAAATCTTGCCTTGTTGATAAGTGCCATTGAATCAGTTCCAACCCATAGTGACACTATATAGGATTTCTGAGAAGTAGCTGGTGAGCTTTGAACCTTGTGGTTCAAACCTTAAACCACCAACCTTGCGGTTCAACCTGAATTTGCAGTCAACACATAAATCCCCAGCACCACACCAGGGCTCCTAGTTGACTGACCTACTTGATTGTAAATCCACAGAAGCAAGAATATTCACATAGATGGTAATAAAATGTTCAAAACAAAACTCAAAAAGCAAACTTGTTGCTGAGAGGATAAAATAGTACTGACCAAAATCACTTAACTCAGCAGTAGGAGATGGAAGTATTTTCATATATCTTTTATTTTCCTAGTTCATCACTCAAATCCAGAGGTGTCCTATGAGAATTTCAGTTGTCTGCTCCTGCAAATTACCCAAGATTCTCAGGGCTATCCTGTCTATGGTAGGCTTTCTTCTACACTTCAGATGGGAGGAGCCTAGCCAATTCCCATCAAGCTTTTTGTCATAGCAGGTGGTGTCCCATACATAGAGCTGTGTAGTCCTATGTCCTTGCTCGTCCAGTTCTTCACAGGCTTCTAGGATGTCCCAGCCTTGGACATTGAGAACACAGTTCTGATTTCACATTCACTCGTTTAGACAAAACTAGCCCTCACTCCACAACCTGGACTTGAGCAGGCTGCCCAAATCATTAATAAATCAATCCCTATAGAATCTAATTCACTGGCATCCTTTCTTGACAATACATTTTCATTGTATACAGTTTGGTCCATTTTAATGGATTTTCCTATTTCTCACTGTTGAAAGAAAGTTGGAGATTCAATCACCATTCTTGCTGAAATGTTTACATAATTTGGTTCATTTCTTCCTCAAACTTAATCAAGAGGAAGGGCAGTTTTTTAATAAACAAAGAGGTGATCTTGTTACATCCTTTTCCACAGAAAAAAGATGTCTATAACCCTACATTTAGATAACTAAGGAGGGGGGGCTGCCATTTAGGTGTCCCCTCTCCCCAAATTAATAAGTATATTAGCCCTGATGAAGATTTCCTACATAGACTTGGTGATGGCGGTGGCAGCGGTTTGCCACTGAGGTGGTTCTGATTCACAGTGACTCTGTAAAGGATTTTCAGAACTGTAAACCTTTACAGGAGCAGAAAGCCTCATCTTTCTCCTGTGGAGCAACTGGTAGATTCCATCTACTGACCTTTCAGTTAGAAGCCCAGCTCGAACGTGATCCACTACCCTAATAGAGCTCCTTAGAATAGACTCAGAAGTGCAAATATAAATTTAGAATCTCTGCCTCACCAGTCACCATCTTACATACATACAAATTTTGGTTAAGTACCTTTGATTCTTGGAGAAAGCTGAGGCTTTCTGCTCCCGAAATGATTTATAGCCTTGGAAACCCTAAACATTGTTGCTATGAGTTAGAACCAACTCAACGGCTCTTAGCAGCAACAACCCTTGAGTTGGTTTACAGGATCTCCAAGGCTGTAAATCATTGTGGTAGCAGGAAGCCTCATCTTTCTCCTCTAACTAAGAACAGGCTTATTGAACTTAACAGTAATTTTTTGCAAAGGTTTTTTTTGTTTTTGTTTTTGTTTTGATTAACAATAATTTATGACCACAAAGATAAAATAGGATTAGGACAATGGAGAAACCTTTTCCTTAACTGTTTTTCTCAACCAATCCAATAAGACAAAAAAGTGATATACCCCATGGCAAAAATCTTGGCACTACAGAGTTATATTTGAGTAGAAGAGAACCAATAAAAAAAACTATAAATTTCAATTAGAAGACAGAGTTAACCATACGTTTCAGCAGTGTCTTCCTACTGAGCACTGGGGAAAAGAAGCTTAAAATTCTCTTGTGTTTGCTTAAAGATAGTTGGCAATAATTCCTTCCAGTGTGTCCATGGTGGTGGTGGTGGTGGTGGTGGTGTGCCATTGAGTTGGTTCCGACTCATAGTGACCCTGTATAGGGTGTCCGAGGCTGTAAATCTTTCTGGAGCAGAAAGCCTCATCTTTCCACTGTGGAAAAGCTGGTAGTTTCAAACTGCTGACTTTGAGGTTAGCAGCCCGCCTCGTAACCACTATGCTACCATGCTGAACTTTCCATATTACAGTGAAACATGTAAGAGCTGGAACTGGATGGGATTACTGTGGTTTTCCAGGACTTGTGGTTTCTCACCGTTGACAGAGTGAACTCTTGCTATTTCTCTACTGTCTGTTTTAGTAGAGGATGGGGGCTTTTGCGTTTTCGTCTCTGATAGGTTTCCACCTTGCACAGGTTCAGGCTTTTGTAGGTTCTACTGTATGATCCAGGAGAGAGAACCTCAAACTGAGACATTATTTATGAAACTGCAGGGATTCTAAAAATAAACATTTTTCCCTCTCACATGTTTCTTTAAAGCCCCACAGTTCCTGGGTTCTAACTCTATATGTCTGAACACTTTCTGGTTAGAAAATACACTTTTCATGTGACTAGATTACCAGGAGAGAAGGAGCTGATCAGGCTAATAAGATCTCGTGTCTGCTAGGTTGTTATATTTTCACTGTAAATTACTTAATTAGCATTCTTCATTTTACATTAAAGTCCTACGTTCTAAACATTAGTCACAACATCCAATTCAAACTGACTTCTAAGAAAAGTCTAATATCTAAACCTGTGTGACTGCAGGTCAGTCCCTGAAATTTGTGTATATTATGAAGACACTGTCTAGAAAGGTCCATCACATACCCAGGTCAAGAGGAGCCGAGAATTAGGGCAATTAGGTCCTCTAGCCAGATCTGGCCCACAGATGTGGTTTGTTTGGACCACACACATTGTTTAAATTTTGGAACGTTTCATATAAAATTATGGGCTTTTTCCTGTCTTAAAAAAAAAATGCCCAAGATTTGAGAATGAAGGACTCACATTCTGACACATGATCGCGGACTGCACAGAGGTTGTCTCCTTAAGACAGAGTGAACCTTCCCATTTACCACAGTCCCGACCACTCCTTATTGTCTTATAGTTGGGATGGTTTTGTCTTTAAGGCCCTTGAACACAGTTGATTTTAGGAATATTTTCTTGATAAATGCAGGGAGGAACCATGATCATGAAATAGATAACAGGTGATTTGAATCAAACAAAATGCTTCAGGAAATCACAGAACTATTGCAGTATGTGTGAGCAGGGGTGTAGCAGTTAGTTAGTTTTAAAAGAAGGGACATAGTAGTGAAGGCAAAGATTTTTGTGGTAGAGTAAAAAAAAATACCAGGCGAGGTATGTCAGATCTAGATTTTGATAGCTTTGTTGTTGTTGTTGTAAAGTGCCATCAAGTTGGTTCTGCCCCATGTTGTTGTTAGGCGCCATCAAGTCAGTACCAACAGAATGAAACACTGCTTAGTCCTGGGCCAACCTCACAAATGTTGCCACACTTGTGCCCATTGATTCTGCCTTTTTACCAATCCATTTCACTGGGGATCTTCCTCTTTTTCTCTGACCATCCACCTTACCAAACATGGTATCCTTCTCCAGTGACTGATCCTTCATGACAATTTGTCTGAAGTATCAGAGATACTCTGAAGTATCAGAGATGAATATTGGTCATCCTGGCTTCCAAGGAGCACTCTGGCTGCACTTCTTCTAACACAGATCTGTTTGTTCTTTTGACAGCCCATGGCACTTTCAATATTCTCCTCCTGAATTTGAGTTATTCACCATAACTCAAAAGCATCAATTCTTCTACGATCTTCCTTATTCACTGTCCAGCTTTTGCATGCATATGAGGCTTACCTTAGTCATCAAGCTGACATCTTTGCTCTTCAATACTTTAAAAAGGTCTTGTGCAGCAGATTTGCCTAATGCAATATGTTGTTTGATTTCTTGGCTGCTGCTTCCATGAGTGTTGATTGTTAATCCAAGAAGAATGAAGTCTTTGGCAACTTTAATCTTTTCTCCATTGATAAGAATGTTGTTTATTGGTACAGTGGTGATGATTTTTGTTTTCTTTACATTGAGTTGCAATCCATACCGAAGGCTATGGTCTTTGATCTTCATCAGTATTTTAAGTCTTCTTCCCTTTCAGCAAGCAAGGTTGTATCATCTGTATATGACAATGAGTCTTCCTCCAATCCTGATACCATGTTTTTCTTCATATAACCCAGCTTCTTGGATTATTTGCTCAGGATACAGGTTGAATAAGTATAGTAAAAGAATACAACCCTGCCACACCTTTCCTAATTTTAAACCATTCAGTGTTCCCATGATATGTTCGAACAACTGCCTCTTCATCTATGTACAGGTTCCTCATGAGCACAATTAAGTGTTCCAGAATATTCATACTTCGCAATGTTGGCCATAGCTTTTCATGACCCACACAACTGAAGGCCTTTGCGTAGTCAATAAAGCACAGGTAAATATCTGTCTGGTAGTCTGTGCTTTCAGCCAAGATCCATCTGACATCAGCAATGATAGTCCTCGTGCCCCATAGTGACCCTATATAGGGTTTCCGAGGAACGGCTGGTGAGCTTGAACTGCAGACCTTGTGGTATAAACAACCTTGCAGCCCAGCACATTAACCCACAGCTGTTTACTAAATGTGGAGTCATGGAGTGGCACTGTAAGATAAGCATTAGAATAACAGTAAGGTTGGCAGTTCAAACCTACAAGCTGCTCCTTGGAAACCCTATACAGAATTCAGAATAGACTCAACAGCACTTAAGAAGCAATAACAGCTTACTAAAAGTAATTACATCCCTTAGCCTATATGGGAATGATAATACCTACCATATACAGGTTTACTGTGATGATCAAGTTCCCAGCCTACCATATAACACTATGCCATTGAGTAGAGTCTGACTCATAGCGACTCTATATAGGATTTCCAAGATTGTAAATCTTTACGGGAGCCTCATCTTTCTCAATGGCTGGTGGGTTTAAACTGACAACCTTGTGGTTAGCAGGACATATCACATAGACCTTCTAATATACCTGAATTAAAATCTGGGTATGTTTGGTAAACTTAATTTTATTTGAGAAGAAAATACAATTAAACCAGATCATGGTGCAATGAATCATTTAATATGTCTCTGCTAGCTTTAGTTTTTGCAGCTTCTACCAATTGATTCTTTTCTTGATGAATCTGGGTAAGAGAAGGTGGGAGAAGATACTGATAAGATGACAGGATTCAGCTGTGGGCATTAACAGAGTTGATTATAATTATAAAATCTTGAAACTCTAACATGGATATAAATGAGCCATCTCAGAAGGAAAAATGGGAAGTTTCACCATCAAAGAAGAAGCCTTCATCCTTTGGACTCCTAGATCCCTGCACAGTGGACCTCCTCAACCCAGAGACAGAAAGCTGTGACAAAGAAGAAGCCTATATCCCTTGGACTCCTAGATCCCTGCACAGTGGACCTCCTCAACCCAGAGACAGAAAACTGTGACAAAGAAGAAGTCTGTATCCCTTGGACTCCTAGATCCCTGCACAGTGGACTTCCTCAACCCAGAGACAGAAAGCTGTGACAAAGAAGAAGTCTGTATCCCTTGGACTCCTAGATCCCTGCACAGTGGACCTCCTCAACCCAGAGACAGAAAGCTGTGACAAAGGAGAAGCAGCAGAAGAGCAAAAGTTGCAGAACCAAGAGTCAGAACACAAGACAGATTAGTGGGCGTCCTATTCGACAGAGCAAGTAGAGCTGAACAACTTTGGGCAGGAAGTTAGTTTGTAGAGTGTGGTGCCTTCAAGCACTTAATTGGGGGAGATAAGTTTGTGCCCCATAGACATAAACAGAGAAATTTTGGACTGAAACTTTTACTGCAGTGGAGTGCCTTTGCGGCGCTGCAGTTAATGCAGTGGACTGCAAGTTTGATTTGAACTGCAAGGTTGGTGGTTCAAGCTCATCAGTAGTTGGCTCCTCAGAAACCCTACACAGGGTCGATATGGGTCAGAACCAACTCCATAGCACTTAACAACAACCAAAGCTTTGCTGCCTGGGCAGAAAGAGGTTTTTTTATTTGTGTGTTTATGAGCCTGACTGAGGAGAGTCTATCCTGACTAGATGAGCTGTACCCTGTACATTTTACATACTGAATTTAATCTGAATTTAATAAACCCCATAATGGTGAACATGGAATTGAAGTTCTGTGTGGCCTTTACAATGAATTTTTTAGCTCAGCTGAAGAGAGAGTGCTGTGTAAGATAATGGTTTGGTACCATATTTTGTTCATAGAAAAACTAGAAAAAAATTTAGAATTGATTTTTTCAAAAACCATATATTAGGATGAAGTAAAAGAATGAATAGTTATTGAGTATAAACTACGAAGTAAGTTATCATGCTGGATGACTTATGTACATTCTCATGCAACTCTTGCAGCAATTTAATGAGTTGTTGTTAAGTGCCATCGAGTTGGTTTCAATCCATAGCGACTCTGAACAGGGCTTCCAAGGCTGTAAATCTTTAAGGGCGCAGAAAGCCTCATCTTTCTCCTGAGGAGCCACTGGTAGTTTCAAACTGCTGACCTTGCGGTTCAGAAAATGGGACCCAAGAAGTGTAAGTAATTTACCAAAGTCTCTCAGCAGAAGTTGGTAAGTAGCCTTTGCATAGAATTACTTTATTAGATCTCAAACTGACCTGATTATAAGAATCACCTGGGTTTCTAACTTAACCTAGAAGTTCTCTTATTCATCTCAAAGTTATGGTATCAGATTCTAACTGGAATAACAGCAAGAGACAAGGCTTGAGGAAGCTTATAGTCAAATATAGTAGAAAAAGAACACTCTTGCATTATAATCAACAGAGAGATGGGAGGAAGAAAATGAGGAAAGGAGAGAGGTGGAGAGGATGCAGATAGAGCATAAACAGGGAGGAAAGATGGGGAAAAAATGAAGGAAAAAAAGAAAAAAAAAGTTCTGGAGTACTTAGATTATGCCATTTGAAGGATTATGGGAATGAACATAATAGATGGATGCCTTCCTCCTCACTGCACTCAGCCTGTTTTGTGCAAACACAAGGAGTCAGTCAACAGGAAACTCAGCTTGCCACTGCAAAGAAGCAAAGCCCTTTGAACTACAGGCATCTTGTACACCCAAATTACATACTGTGATACGCATAGTACTTGAGCTGTTCCACAATACAGAAGCCAATTATTCTTGGCACATACTTCTGTCATGCTGTCCAAATCACCATCCCTCACATGTGGAACTGTGCCACATCAAATGCACCAAGTCATACATTCCTTATACTCTTAAAGATAAAAGTCAAATGCTAGGGAAAAAGAGCATTTGGTACATATACCACATAGCAGAAATAGAAGTAGCCTTAAGGTAGTACTGCTGGATCTATGACATGAAACTGGAAAGCAAAATTCGGCCTTAGGAATTGTTCAGAGTATAAACTGAAATTTTCCAAACTAATTCAACATAATCATTACATTTTCAAATTTCAGTAATGAAGTTCTTTATGTTAACTGCTATAGAGTCGGTTACCACTTGTAGCAACCCTTATAACGGGTGGGGAACATCCGGCCCGCAGGCTGCATGTTATTGTTGTTATGTGCCGTGGAGTCGGTTGCAACTCATGGTGACCCTATACAGGGTTTCCTAGACTGTAAATTGTTATGGGAGCAGAAAGCTTCATCTTTCTCCCGCAGAACAGCTGGTAGTTTCGAACTGCTGACCGTGAGATTAGCAGCCCGATTCGTAACCACTTAAGGCCCCTGAAATCATTTGGTCTGATCCTGCCAAGGCAACTGCAGTTCCAGCCATCACAACTGTGTTGTTGAGTGCCGACAAGTCAGTTCCAACCCATAGCAACTATGTATTGAGTTCTGAAGAGTGGCTGGTGATCTTGAACCATGGACCTTGTGATTCAAATAGACTTTTCAGTCCAACTCATTAACCCACATTGCCACAGCAGGATGACAGCCATCACATTAGAGGTGAGTTAATTGATATTTGACCCAAAACAGCAAATTAATTGTTAAGTTGATAATTCTGTGTAGCCCATGAATGATGTTCTAAATTTAGGCAGAAAAAGGTTCTCCACTCCTCCTGTATAGTAGTCTTCAGATAATTTTTCTTCCTCTCTCGAATCGTTTTAAACATAGTGGAGAACATTACAGAAACCCACACCAAACCCACCAACATTGATTCGATCCCAACTCCCAGTGACACTGTAAGACAGAGTAGAGCTACCCATAGGGCTCCTGAGGCTTTACATGTTTATGGAAACAGATTGCTTCATCTTTCTCCCACAAAGTGGCTGTTGGATTCAAGCCAGCATGCTTTCAGTTCAATGCTTAATTTACTGTACCACTAAGGCTTCCTAAGAGACAATGTTGTTCAGTGCCGGCAAGTCGCTGTCTAGTCGGTTCTGACTCATAGTAACCCTCAGTAGGGTTTCCAAGGAGTGGCTGGTAGGTCTGAATTGCCAACCTTGTAGTTAACTGTCCAGGGCATATCCTACAATACCACACCAGGACTACACTGTCTGAGTTTCTACTCACAGCGAGTCTGTATAGCAGGGGTGGGGAATGCCCTCCCTGTGGGCCATATCTTGTTTTTACCTGCCATTGAGTTAAATCCAGTTTTGACCCATAGCGACCCTATCTATGATTTCCAAAGAGCAGTTGGTGAGCTTGAACCACTGATCTTGAAGCTTAAACAAACTTTGCACTTCAGCGCATTAAACCACAGCACCATACCAGGTTTCCATGGAAGGCTTGTTAAATCATTTGGTCTGGCCCTGACAAAGCAAAGTCATCACACATGGCGCTGTGGGCTAATGCATCAGACTGCAAAGTCATTTGAACTGCAAGTTCACCAGCTGCTCCTTGGAAACCCTCTCCAGGGTTGCTATAGGTTGGAATAGATTCGATGGCACTTAACAACAACAACAATTAAATGTCTGACTGAATATAGTAGGCTAATTTATAAGTTGATACTATTGTATGGCCGGCAAATAAAGGCATAAATATCTAAATGGCCCTTGGCAGAAAAAAAGGTTTCCCACCACTTCTGTATAGGGTTTCTGGGGAGCAGCTGGTAAGCTTGAACCTCTATCCTTGTGGTTCAAACCGACCTTGTGGTCTAGCACTACACCAGGGAGGCATTAAACCAATTTACCAAAGCTGTCTGAGAGATGATAGAGAATCTCCTATTGGAGATTTGTGATGCAAAATTAGTGTTAACTGAAAGCAAAATACAAAGATGAAAGAAAATTGAAGGGTTTATACACATGTACATTTTTTCCAAGAGACATTGGTTACATATGAAATAAAAGTTATTTTAGTTTTGGATCAATAGAAGAGGAATTCTAAGAGAGGGGAAAAAATGTATCAAATGACATTGTATTGAACAAATCTGCTAAATATCTCTTGAAAGAATTAAAAAGCAAATATTTCACTTTGAGGACTAAGGTGGCTTGAAACAAGCCATAGCATTGCAATTGCTTCATATGCATGTGAAAAGTTCTGGTGGCTCTGGGCTGTGAACCTCAAGATCAACAGTTGGAAACTACCAGCTGCTCCCTTAAAGATTTA
>NW_006408878.1:227375-252263 GCF_000296735.1 Chrysochloris asiatica
AGCCAAGATCCATCAGACATCAGCAATGATATCCCTCGTTCCACGGCTCTGGTAGCGTAGTGGTTATGAATCAGGCTGTGAACCACAAGGTCAGCAGTTCAAAACTACCAGCTGTTCCATGGGAGAAGGATGAGGCGTTCTGCTCCCGTAAAGATTTACAGCCTCAGAAACCCTGTACAGGTTTGTTATAAGTTAGAATTGACTCCGTGGAACATCACCACCACCACCACGATTCTTCTGGGATAAATGATTACATAGTTCCAGAGTTATATGGAATCATGTCCATATGACTCCCAAACAGTTCCCCAACAGTAACTGTTGGAGGTTGTTAGCATATCTGGAGAGAAAAGGTCCATCCCCTTGGATCTGAGATGGACCTATACCTATTCAGAATGTGCCAATATTTGCCCTGTGCCAGCTAGACCTGGGCTCAGGCATTAAGAAAGCCCAGTTTGTATACTTTGGGGAGTTCGAGCAGCAGTGTGTGGAAGGCTGACTGCCTTGCTGGAGAGATCACATGAGGCCTCCACATACAGAGAGAGATGAGTCAGGCTGGCTCAGCTAAACCCAGTCTTCAGTCAACCCACCAACTGAATGCAGTCGCATGTGGGACTACCCACATTTGGGACTGCCAAGTGCAGACTGCAGAATAGTACTTCTCTAAAAGACATTCCTTTTAGCCTAGTTTGTTAAGCAGCAATATAAAAGAGAATGAGTGTTTATCAACATTTACAAGCAGTACCCCTTCTTGGTAAATATAAAGCTAATAAACTCACTAGAGATTAGTATCTAGTTCTATCCGTCTATGCTCAGTCAAGACTTGTTCACAACTTCACTTTTGGAATTTAATATTTAAAACATTACTTTATCTTTTCTCAAATAAAAACGATTGGAAAAGTAAATGTTGTTGTTAAGTGCTGCTGAGTCGATTCTGACTCAAGCGGCTGGTGAGTTCTAACTGAACTTATGGTCGAGTGCTTAGCCTACAGTGCAACACCAGGATTTTTAAAAGTGAATAAGCTTTTTCAAAGCACACTCCCTACATCCCAGACTCTATTAACCCACGTTTGAGACTAGCGCATTAGATGGATTGAATGTGAATACATGCACAAACACACAGTGGTGACTGAGAGTTAAGAGAAAAATTAGACACAAGGTTGATTATAGAGTTGGCATCTAGACTTTATCTCCTACTTCAGATAGGACCTCGGACAGTGTTTCTCCAATTTTGTTCTAGAAAAATGACAAATTTATTGGGACTCGTTGAATCTTAAAATAAAGTGAGAATTTGTGTGCTGATGAGGCACTCTAGTTTTTAAGGAATTGACTGATAGCTTTAACTTTAAGGTGTCTGTGAGTTTTCAGAGTGGGAGTCAGTATATGTAGGAAGAGTAACATCCTTAGACTGCATGGCAGAGAAGAAGAACTAGGGAGGTAGTTCATTCATTAAGGAAAACTGCATATATGGTATAAAAATATCTAGCCAAACCCAAGCAACTGTCCTTGACTCAGTTCCAACTCATAGTGATGACACAACAGAGAAGAACTGTTTTACAGGGCTTCTGAAGCTAACAGAAGACAGCCTCATCTTTCTCTCTCACAATAGCTGGTGTGTTTGAACTAATGACCTTGTGGTTAGCAGCCCAATACTTAACCCACTGCACCACTAGGTTCCCTTTCATATATACATATATATGGAATTATGCATTTATATACACATGTGTTACATATATGGCATATGCATACTGAAAGTTACAATGAATCATTTCTTATATGAGATATGCTCTAATATTTCCTATACTACCCATTTCTTACTTTTCTACTTACTGCTGACTATGACCCACTAAATTGATTTTATAATACACTAATAAGTTATGACCCTCATTTGAAAAACACTCTCCAGAGGCATTTAGGCAATTTATTCATTGAATAAATACTCATTAAGCCCTGGAAACACCTTGCATTGTTCTAGTGCCTTGGGTACAGCTGTGAAAACACAATCCTAGTCAGGCTGTCATGGGCAAAATTGTCCCTTAACAGCAGCAACAACAAAATAATGCATGGATGCCATTTGTGATCATTGCCGAGAAGGAAAAGTGTGGTCATAAGAAACTATGAAAAGGCAACCTCACAGAGGCTGGAACATTTAAGTCAATCTGTTCATGGAGACCCAATCAAGGAAAGTCAAAAGCAATAGAGGTCAGTCTTAGAAACAGAACTTCCTGACATTCTGGCCTGCCAAGGGCTAGCAGGAGAGGATAATAGGAGGCTGCTGAATAAGCCAACTGGGGCCTAAGCCAGGCGGATACTCCAACCAATCCTAAGGCAGGCTTTAGGGGGCTGGTATGTGCCTTTAACCTGTTGGATCTGGAGAGGAAAGGGCAAGGTTGCAACAGCAAAATTCTGTCCATAGAGTCCAGAAAATGAACAAAATGAAACTGCCTACCATCACTCAAGGTTAAATTAAGAAATCAGTGCAGAGCTATACAAAATCATCTCCAAGAGAAGCCCAAGCTGGACCGTACACCAACTGGTTGAGGGTGTTAATGTATTTGGAGAGAACGTTCTCATTAGAGGGAGGTTGATCAGCAACTTGATCAGCAACTTGAAAATTCAATGTCTTAGTTACAAATTGTTGTTGAGTCCACCAGCAGCTCTGAGGAGAAAAATGGGGCTTTCTGCTCCTGAAAAGACTAGATAGCCTCAGAAACGTTATACAGGGTTGTTTGTGGTGCTAGAGAACAAACACCAGACTACTAACCTCAAGGTCAGAAGTTCTAACCCACCAACCACTCCTTGGAAATCCTATACAGGTTACTATAAATCAGAACCAACCAGACAGCACTTAACAACAACAATTAGTAACTAAGACATTGATTTTCAAAATTTGCTCCCTCTCTTTTGATAAAATTACTAAATATAGTGTTTGAGTGCATTCTTCACCTACATTTTTCTACTGTAAATCAAGAGGGAATCAGGCAATCAGAGACCAAAACCATAGCTTTCAGGAGCCCAATTCACTGTCATGCAGTTGATTCCTCCTGGGCTGGTACACCTGATCCTCCTGGTTCCTAGCTGACACCTAACAGCAGAGGTGGAGTCAATCATGACAGAAATGCTCTTAAAGGGAGACTGATGAAGTCAAATCATTTCTGCAAGAGACACTCAATAAGCTAATCAACTGAATTTATTCACGTGTGTACTGAGTACCTGCAAAAACAACAACAATGTGGCACCAACCGTCTCCCCCTCAGCACTCTACTTCTCAGCTGGGTTTGATGATTCATTGCAATAGCCACATGGAACTTCAGACATCATACCCACAGTACTGGGGTTTAGAGGGACATTAACAGGGTGCATACAGAGTGAGATCAGAAAGTGCTCAGGGCACACTTCTTTCAGTCAGGAAAGACTCTCCTTATCAGTGACCACAGCCCGGGCAACAACACAAAGGTCTTTCGTTGTTGTGTGCCGTGGAGTCGGTTCCGACTCATAGCGACCCTGTACAGGGTTTCTGAGGCTGTAAATCTTTACGGGAGCGGAAAGCCTCATCTTTCTCCTGCAGAATGGCTTGTAGTTTCGAATTGCCGACCTTGTGGTTCGCAGCCCGATTCATAACTACTACGCTACCAGAGGTCCTTTGCTGATAAACGTCATTCTACCACAAAGCCTCAGCCTGAAAACACTAAGCTCTAGCTCCATGAGTCAGTGAATCTAGCTCCCCAGGTAAATGCCTGGTGGCACCCTACACTTCAAGCACGACTTCTGCCCAGAGTGTGTCTGTTCTCTGGCTCTTGGTTCTGCGGCTGCTCCCCTGCCACTCCATTGGTGTCACAACTTTATATCCCTGTGTTGAGGAGGTACAATGTGCAGAGATCTGAGGTTCCAAAGGATGTGCTCCAGTCCTGGCTCTTCTTCTCTGACGGCTGTGAGATGCCCATCCCTGCTTCTGAGATGGCATATTTTATAGACTTTGGAATACCAGGTTTTTACAACCACGGTTGACCTGGTTAACTTTCACAACTGAATTGTGTTATCCTATCAGCATCTCTTCCCACTTTCTACTGCCCAGACCCTTCAGGGCAAAGTTGTTATCTGACAGGTATTTACAAAGATTATGCTAGAAGAGATATTAAATAATTCACTGCACCGGCAGTGCCTAATGAGGTTCAGAGGCTATTCCCAAGTGCCTTATATCTCTCATTGAGTGAAACAAAGATTCTTGTCCACAAGCAGTTCCCAGTCTACCAGAAGACCCAGACAATAAATGTCGTGATAGTTGTGTGCCACCAAGTCAGTTCAGATTCATAGTGACTGATTCATACAGGGCTTCTGAGGCTATAAATCTTTCTGGGAGCTGGAAGTGTCATCTTTCTCCCACAGAGTGGCTGGTACATTGGAACTGATGACCTTGAGGTTAGCATCCCAGCTCCTAATACACTATATACTACCAGGGCAGGCTTCTTGACAAGAAATTGTAAGTATAATAAATTTATACAAGTTAGAAGCTACAAGTTACAAAAAAGAAACAGTAGAGCAAGGAATAGGGGTGGGGTAGTGTTGGACACAGCTGGTCTCATGGAGAAGATGAAACATGAGCAAAGACTTAAAGGAATTAAGGGAATTGGCCTGAAGATACTGGGAGAACATCTCATGCAGCCATTGTCTTCAGTATACCTGTTGAGTGTGAAACAGTGCTTTGAACCAGCTCATCCTGGTTTGATCTCATACATTTCCACCCCAGCTGCAAGGGTAAGTCAAAAGAGTTGCAGTTCATACATGCATGAGTTTATACCCAAACACAACATGTTTAAACATAACTCTGCTGAGAGTGGAGGGCTGCAGACATGTTCTCCCAGTAATACTCCTGTCTCCATCTCATTGGGGCCCCTTCAAAATAGTGGCTGCAGAAGGGATCTGTTGGGCTGATTCAACTGAAGGCAGAGAGGTCAGTTCAGAAGGTTATGGTGACTGTTTTTTGGTGGAACACAAAATGGTAATCTTGATAGATTCTATCAAAAAGACCTAGGACAACCGGGGAGGCTTATTATGAAGAAGGTTTAAGAAAACTGAATTGGTGAGAAAAAGACCAGCAAAGTTGTAGCAAGACATTTTTCCCCCATATGACAATGCGCCTGATCATTCTTTGAGGCTAGCAAGTGCTGTCCCATGATCATTTCCTTGGGAAACTTCACAGCATCCACTCTACAGCGCCTTCAGACTTTGTTCCCCACACTCTAAGAACATTGAAAAGGATGCTGAGTAGAGTCCCTTGAGGATCCAAAATTGTTATTTTGATGTGATGTCAATCAAATAGTGCAGAAATCTTCAGGGAAAGGTTAAGAAGATTAAACACCTCCTTCAGAAGTGTATAAACCCAGATGGATGTTATATCAATAAACAACAGCTTCACATTTTAATATTTTTACTTAATATAGGGTTTGAGAAACTTTGTAGTAGTAATACTTTTTTTTTTAATTTATCTTTGTATACTAAAGCAGAATCACAGTACAGGGTTGAATTGGAATGAACTGGTTTGAAGGACTGGTTTATAAACAAGCAAGGAAACTTGCATGGTTGAAGCTGAGTGAAGAAGAAGACTGATGTTAGATTACTCAATGAGCGAGGTAAGTACAGGCTTACATATGCTTACTTACTATCTATAGTGAACAATTTCCCATGGGTTTCACATGAAACTCAGGTGGCACAAGTAGGCCCATATTTACCTTGTTTATTGGGTAATCCACCCTGAAGAAGAGTCGAAATGGGGTCAAAGAGGAAACATATCAGATTAGGTTGAACTTTGTAGGTCACAGTGTTGTTACTGTTGTTTTTAAGTGCCATTAAGTTGGTTCCAACTCATAGCGATCCTGTATAGGGTTCCCAAAGAACAGCTGGTGGATTTGAACTGCTGACCTTGTGGTTAGCAGTCCAGTCCTTATCCTATAGTACCAACAGGGCTCCTTTAATTTAGAGGAAAATAGGAAGCCGTTGTAAGTTTCTGAGCAAAGCAACGTCATGACCTGCAGTGACTCTGGTATTTAAAACACACTGTATTACAACAGGCACAGTAACAAGGTAGCCTGTTAGGAACCTAGTGCAATCATCCAAGCCACAGAAGACGGCGGCTTGCAATAGGGTGGTAGCCATGGAGATAGTGAGAAGGAGTTGGGTTCTGGATATATTATAATAGCACAAGCATCACGAGTTCCTCATGGATTACTTGTAAGATATGACAGAAAGAGAAGAACCATGTGTATACCCAAAATGTGGCCCATACAAAATGTGGAAGTTATTCTATAAGAGAAAATTGGAAAAATCTGAAATTTAGCTTTTTCTCCCTTTCATCTCTCCCTCCCTTCCTCCTTCCTTCTCTCTCTTCCTTCTTTTCCTTCCTTCCATGCAAACCTAATAAGTGCCAAACAATTCTCAGAGATACAAAAGACACAAGGCAACTGACAAACAATATGAGAGAAAAAAATGGGGTCAAATTATGGAAGTGGCCCTAAGGAAACTCTAACATTCTAATGTTGTCAAGTGCATCAAGTCACTTCTGACTCATAGCGACCCTATGTAGGGTTTCCAAGGTGCGGCTGGTGAGTTTGAACCGGCAATCCTGGAATTCAAATAGACCTTGAGATCTAATGCTTATCCTACAGCACCACACTCTTAAAAATTAACCTCTAATATTAGCAGATTTGAGTAATTCACAACTTTGTAACCATAATATTGAAGATATATCAACCAACATGTTTACTTCAATTTGACTTGGAAAATCATGTTAAACCTGAAATTAAGCATTCATCCTGTAGGATAAAGCACTGGACTGCAAGGTCATTTCAAACTCACCAGTTGCTCACTGAGTCAGAACACACTTGACAATACTTAACAATAATTAAAATGTTGCTGTATTTTTTCGCCCAATATTGTATTTGAAAAATCAAATAGAGAAACCACTGATACAAATGCATCATTGATTCCTATCTCTTAGAATAATGGGTTTTTTGTTTGTCTATAGCTCTGGTAGCACTGTGGTTATGAGTCAGGCTGCTAATCTCAAGGTCAGCAGTTTGAAACTATCACCTGTTTCGTGGGTGAAAGATGAAGCTTTGTGCTCCCATAAAGATTTACAGCCTCAGAAACCCTATGTAGGGTTGCTATGTGTAGGAACCGACTCCACAGCACACCGCCATCACCACTATTTAATATCCATCTTCTTGTTAAGTGCTACCGCATTGGTTCTGACTCATAGCAAGTCTATGTAGGGTTTCCAAGGAGCGGCTGGGGGTTTGAACCACAGATCTTGTGCTTATCCTACAGTGTCACACTAGAATACCTACTATTCATTAAAGGTTTTGATTTACAGCCTTGGAAACCCTGTATAGGGTTTCCCAATCCACTCAGTGACAATGGGTTTGGTTTTTAGGTTTTTAAGGTTTTGATAACAGTTAACTGACTATATATTACTTAGTGACTTCATTCTAAAAAAAATTGTTGTTGTTGTTGTGTGCCGTGGAGTCAGTCCGGACTCATAGTGATCCTGTACAGGGTTTCCGAGGCTGTAAATCCTTACAGGAGCAGAAAGCCTCATCTTTCTCCCGCGTATTATATTCTAACAGAAAGGATGCCTTAGTGAACAACAAAACGCAGCCTAGCACTGTTGTTACCCAGCCCCTGCTGTGGAGTAGATTCCGACTCACAGAGACCCTATAGGACAGAGTAGAACCCTCGGGGGTCGTGTGTGTACGTGAGGGGAGTGCAGTTCTGCTCTACCCTCCAAAGGTCACTATGAGCCGGAATCGACTTGATGGTCGTAAGCTTACCAATCACCAGGACACTCTTTCCTCACCTCCTAGAAGCACACTTTGCTACCCTGTTTTATGTGTCTTTTCTAAAATTTAATTTTCTATAGGAAAAGGCAAAGAATGAAAGAAAATTGACAAAGATTATATAAATGTACAATGTTGTGTGCCATTGATTCTGTTCTGACTCATAGTGGCCCTGTATAGGATTTCCAAGGAGCAGGTGGTGGGTTTGAAAGATGAGGCTTTGTGCTCCCATAAAGATCTTGTGGTTAGCCCAGTGTTTATTCTATAGCATCACACCTATTAAATAAATACTGCAACATAAACAGCTGTGGAAATTATACTGAAGTGTGTTTTCACACATTAAATGTTCATAATTCCTGTTGTTAGCTGAAAAATGTTTTATACTAGTAAATGGACAAATGTTTTATATATATGTATGTATGTGTGTATTTGTTGTTACGTGTGTTGAGTCAGTTCTGACTCATGACCCTACATAGGGTTTCCGAGGAGCACCTGGTAGGTTTGAACTGACAACCTTGCGGTTTGCAGTCCAGTGCTGATCCTACAGCACCACACCAGTAGTCCATGTATGTGTTCTTGCCCAGTATATATATACAAACATGCACACATGTTTGGAAGGGTAAAAAGCAAATATAAATTGTGACGATCTCAACATGGCTAGACTGGTAATGTTTTAATGTTTGTTTGTGACTCATTTTTGTTTCATTTCAAGAATACATATAAAGCACTCATAGGACTGAGTGGTGTCACCAACTGAGATACATATAATACATACACATATGGAGAAGCACATGTAGAGGAAAAGATCAATATAATTTTGCATATAAAACGTTTGGTAAATGTGTGGGACATTTAGGTTAAGCTGGGCTTTGGGCTATCAGCCTATGTTGTTGTGTTGTTAAGTGTCGTAGAGTCGATTCCAACTCATAGTGACCCTGTATGGGGTTTCCAAGGAGCAACTGGTGAGCTTGAACCACCAACCTTGCAGGTCAAATGACTTTGCAGTCTGATGCATTAGCCCACAGCGCCACACCAGGACTCCATCAGCATATAGGCGTGGTTAACAAGAATGTAGAGGTCAATCCTGGCGAATATGCAGAGTCTAGAGAGCAGTGGAAAGAAGGTGGAATCCTGAGGGAACACCCATGTCAAAGAAGGGTGGAGGAAGAGGCTCATAAGAGGGAGGCAGAGTGGATGACCTTAATTAAGCAAGATAGAAGGTGGGCAAAGTGATCTGATGTGAAAAATGCCTTAAAGAAATCTGCTAGGAAATGAGCTTCAAAGTATGTATTTGATTTGATAATTAGGAAAGCATGAGTAATTGTAGTAGAATGGTGGGCTGCAAGTCAACTGCAAGTGGTTGAGTACTAGTTGGGACAGAGAGAATGCAAATGCACCAGTGTAAACTCTTTTTCTAGCAGTTTAGGAGAGAAGATTGGTAGCAATATGGGATCATAGCTGGAGGGAGACAGGATCAGACTCGACTAGACAGCACACAGCCACCATCACCAGAGTTACCTAAAATGGACCACATTTATTTCCTTGCAAATAGCTGTGTAATGTGTAACCATTTTTATAGATTTTTCTGTTGGGGTTTTTCTTTTCCAGGCCATCAGTTGTCACTAGACTACTTATTAGTTGTGACTTTCCCTGGAATCCCCTACGTACCCATTTCTAATTTGCTTGGAACAAAATGACTGAGCTTGTATGAATCATCATTAAAATACATGTCTACATTTCTCTTGTTAGTAAAGTGTAGTATCTTTAGGGTGTGAACTTGGTGATATCTGTTTTGACTGTTCAGAGAACTCCTCTGCTTCTTTCCTGGAACTGATCTGTGTTTTAGGAAAACAGGGACACTGCAGAGAGCTGCATTCTTAATAATTAGGATGCGCCAGTAGACTGCTCTAAAAACCGAGGTATGTATCATGCTTAGCAACACAGACCAGGCAATAATAAAAGGCTGCCACAGCACTCCGAGCTACTTAGCAACAGTAATTGCACTTCCACAAAATCTACATCATTTGTTGAACAATTTCGCCAGAGTCTTCTGAAGTCCATAATCCAGGTTTGCATAAATAATTAACAATAGCTTTTAAATAACTGCAATGATTCTGGATCTGTTTATACCCTCTTCAATATGACCTCTGTAATATGCTGGCAGATTTATAATTATTATGGGAAAACATATTTGTTGCCTAAGTGAGTCGGTGAATTAGGACTTGCTGGAGTCCTAACACGTATTGGTTGGTTATGTACTATGGAGTCGATTCTGACTTATGTTGTTGTTGTTGAGTGCCACCAAGTCGGTTCTGACCCATAGTGATCCTCTATAGGGTTTCCTAGGAGATGCTGGTGAACTTGAACCACTGACCTTGCAGTTCAACTGACTCTGCAGCCCAGCACATTAACCCACAGCACCACACCAGGACTCTTCTTTCATAACAACCCTGTATAGGGTTTCTGAGGCTGTAAATCTTTACCGGAGCAGAAAGGCTCATCTTTCTCCCACAGAACTGCTGATAGTTTTGAACTGCTGACCTTGTGATTAGCAGCCCAACTCATAATCACTACGTATTCCAGAGCTCCTTCCTAACAAATATATAGCCATACAATGTGTAAAAACACAGGAAATGAACTATGAATCTCTGTGCAAACTTATTTATCAGCCTGTTTTTTAACACACATGGTTTTGAACTGTAACTATAACATACTTTTTTTGAGCAAGAATATTCTAGAAAATAAATGACTTAAAGTACACAATAAGTATAATCAGAGTGAACAGAATGATCTTCAGAAAGGTCATCCCTAGGGTGATGTCTAGGGTATCTTTGATGTCTATGTTTGTCTTTTCTTTAACACTGCAGTAACAGAAACACCACACATGGGTAGCTTTAACAAACAGAAATTGATTTCATACACTTTAGGAGCTAGAAGTTCAAATTCAGGAGGCCTGCTCTTGAGGAAGACTTTCTCTCTGCTGGCTCTGGAGGGAGGAAAGGCCTTGTTCTCCTGCTTGTCTTCTGGTTCCTTGAAGATTTCCATGGGTCAAAGCTTCTATCTTACCTCATCTCTTCTCTGCTTCCTGGTTTAATTTATTTTATATCTCAAAGACAATGACTCAAAACACACCCCACACTAACCCTGCCTCATTCACCATCACAAAGACAACCCACACCCAAATGGGTTAAAACCACAGATATAGAGGTACAACCCATATTTTTAGGGGACATACTTCAATCCACAACAATGCTCTATACCATTTACATTATCCAATGAAAATACAAACCATGTTTTTGCTTTCTGTCCCCAATGTACTGCACTTCCTCAGTTCAGACATGCACAGACAGGTTTAGAAAACAACAGTTGTCAAAAACAGGTCTAAACGTGCTCAACTGACCTCTACATACATTGATTTTACTACCTTTCCTTTCCTTTTTACTCCAAGTGCTTTAAAAATCAGCATAACTGCAATAAAACAGAAGCTAGGACTGCCCTGTTATTAAATTACAAAGCAATGTGTGTCCGAAATACCCCTAAGAGATTTTAAGAGAGTCAAAAGGAAGATGGTTGTCACGTACTCCATGAGTGCAGGAATTCTGGTGAAGGGAGATATCAACCCAGAGCTGTTTGAAGGATGAGTTTGCATCCAGTTAAGAAGTGGGGAGAAGAATGACTGGAAACCTTGATTGGCAGGCAGGAAGGAGAAGAGGGGGAAAAAAACAAAAAGCAGAAGATGCAAGGGAGACTGGGTAACAGGGATAAGGGTGTCAGAAATGCTTCTAAGATACAGCTCCTATCTCCAAGTTTCAAAGAAGCGTTAAAACGTCAAAGAAAGATGTTACTTTGGGCACCTAATTTTAAATACTTAACAACAGTTGGTAAATTATTTAATATAATCATTAGCAACAATAATGGCAAGACTAAATACCAATAAAACTACAGTCTACTGAAACGCTACTTCTGTACACATAGCTATGTGTTTCTGTCTTCACGATGGCGTTGCCCAGTATTCTGGGGTACAGTTTCACATAATAGGAGCTGTTATGGAATTCTAAGACTGCTGCTGAGTTGACTTATTGTCTGTCACTCATGGAGAAGTGGGTTAAGCACTAGGCTGCTTACTGAAAGGTTGGTGGTCTCAACCATCAACCATGAAAGAAAGATGAGGCTGTCTACTTCCAGCCTCAGAAACCCTATAGGGCATTTCTATGTTCCCTATAGCGTCACTATGAGTCATAATAGACTCAGCAGCAGGTTTATTATTCTTTGCTATATGTTTATTATTCTATTCTGGGGGTCTCACTATTATTGATTATTTGACTAATAATCAAATAAATCTTCCTGAAGTATTGTTTCTGTTAAAATTTTTCTATGTCTTATTTGTGTTAAAAACAAACGAACAAAAATTAAGTTTAGGTTTTACTACTATTAGGTTAGTACCATGGACTGCCAAAAGAACAACCCAGTCTGTGTTGGAAGAAGTACAGCCAGAATGCTCCTTGGAAGCCAGGATGGCCAGACTCCATCTCTCATACTTCAGACATATTATCAGAAGGGACCAGTCCCTGGAGAAAGGATATCATGTTTGGTAAACTGGAGGGTGGAAGTAAAAGAGGAAGACCCCCTGCCCCCCAAGGAGATGGATTGGTACAGTGGCAGGAACAACGGACTCAAATGGAGCTAATGATTGTGAGGTTGGCGCAGGACCTGGCACTGTTTTGTTCTATTGTGCATGGGGTTGCTATGTGTTAGTACCGACTCAATGGCACCTAACAACATTAGGTTGAAGCACAAAATCTTGGTTAGATTCATTAAGATGTTCACAGCCTAAATCTCTCCTAACTCTCTCACTCATTGGGACCCTAGGCTTTTGTTACAGGGTCACCACACTTGTTACACGCATCCCTGATCCAACATCTGTGCTTCTCATTCATGTGCCTCCTCCGATTTAATTTTTTCCAATGCCAGCCTTTCTTCTGCCATGGATTATTTCCTGACAAGTCTAGATCTCAAAGATCCCTTCCTGTCTGTAACTTATTGGCCCCTTTATGTATTGTTGTTATTGTTAAGTGCCATTGCATTGATTCTGCCTCACAGTGACCCTGTAAATTGTTTCTGAGAAAAGGCTAGTGAGTTTGAACCCCCGACCTTGTGATTTAAACTGACCTTGTGGTTCATTGCTTATCCTATAGCAGTTACTAAATATTTTGTTTTTACTCAAGTATACTAATCTGCATCCAAATTTTCAGTTACTTTTCTTCATGTTTTCAAGCAGTTATTCTGTCCTAGTTTTTGTCTACCATACTTGCAGTTTCACAGTCCTGAACCATTTCAGCTTTGGATGGGGGTAATCCAGCCTTTTACCTGGCTCTAGGTCAGTCTACATCTACCCTAGATTTTGACATCTTCATCAGTTATGGCGCTTCCATTTACTTTATTTCAAAGAGTTCATGAAATGACTCATGATCCTGGTGATGCAACGGTTAAGTGCTCAGCTGCTAACAAAAACAAAACAAAAAAAGGTAGGTCATTCAGACACACCCTGTGGTTTTGTGGGAGACAATCTGACCCTGTAAAAATTGTTAAGCACCGTTCAGTCAGTTCTGACTCTATAGGGACCATTTATGGTTTCCAAGGAGTGGCTGAAGCACCATTGTTGTTGTTGTTGTTGTTATGTGCCGTGGAGTCGGTTCCGACTTATAGCGACCCTGTACAAGGTTCCCGAGGCTATAAATCTTTACAGCAGCAGAAAGCCTCATCTTTCTCCCACGGAACAGCTGGTAGTTTCGAATGGTTGACCTTAAGGTTTGCAGCCCGATTGGTAACCATTACGCTACCAGAGCTCCTTGAAGCACAATTAGACATTAAGAAACACAGAACTGCTGTTGGCAGTATAGCTGGCTGTTGTCAATTACTAAATATTCAGAAAATTTGCAAAAGGGTTGTCAATCCAGTGGTGGTTTGAAATCAACCATGGAAGAGTATAACCACTGTAATAAATAGATGGCGTCCTGGTGTGGTGCTGTGGGTTAAAGTGCTGGACTGCAAAGTTGGCAGTTCAAACCCACCAGCCACTCCTTGGAAACTCTATTCAGAGTCGTTATGATATGTAGTCAATTCGTGGGCACTTAAGAACAACAACAATAAACAGATACTACAAAATGGTTTGGTTTGATTGGGTGCATGGATAAGGGGCTAGGAGGTGCGTGCAAGAGCAGTGTGAAAAATCGTTTTCTTGGTTTAAACCTCTTTTCAAGTCATCTTTGCTTCCCTTCCATAATCTGTTGTTAACAAATCTTAATTTTGATGATTTGGAAAAAATGTCAAATGCCTCCAATTCCTACACTGTTGTCTTGCCATCAAAATATTTACTTCCAGAACCTGTTAATTTAAAACACTACTTGCCAAATTGCACCTACTTGCCATAGGAACTCTTAATACTACCATCAAACCAAATATTTTATCCTCATTTCTCCAGTGTCTGCTCCATTGCAGGGAGTCCTAGTAGCGTAATGGGTTACAAGTTGGGCTCCTAACCACAGAAGCAGCAGTTTGAATCTAGCAGATACTCTGGGGGAGAAAGATGAGGCTCTGTGCTCCCATAAAGATAGACAGCCTTGGAAATCCTGTACAGGTCCACTCTGAGTCGGAAACAACTTGCTGGCACACAACCACTGCTCCATTTCAGACACCAGTTCCCTAATACTTACAGACTGAGAATATGCGTATCCTCCCCAAACTTGTAGGTATAGAGGCCTAAGTGACAAAAATAGAGAAGAAGTAACTGTACTTTGGATGGAGCTTCTACTAAGGGGTAGCATAGTATATAGCATGGTGCTTAAGCATATGAAAGTCAAACAGATGGTCCAAGTCTTGACTCTGCTACTTCAAAGCTATGTGACATTATGTAAATTGCTTACCTTCGCTGAGCTTTCTCATCTGTACAGTGAAAACAAGTAGCATTCTTTGATATACATGGTTTGGTCTGTATACCACTCTATGCTGTTGTTGTTGTTGTTGTTAAGTGTCATTGAGTTGTTTCTAACTCATAGCGACCTTGTATAGGGTTTCCAAGGAGCGGCTGGTGAGTTTGAACCACTGACCTTGCGGTTCAAACTGACCTTGTTGTCCAGTGCTTACCTTACAGTACTCTACCAGGACTCCATACCACTGTATAGAATTTTACAAATATTAAATATGTACAATGAACCACCAAAAGAACAACAGCTCTATTAGAAGAAGTACAGCCAGAATGCTCTTTGGAAGTCTGGATGGCCAGACTTTGTCTCATACTTTGGACATGTTGTCAGGAGGGACCAGTCCCTTGAGAATGACATCATACTTGGTAAAGTAGAGGTCAAAATAGAGGTCAATCCCAATGAGATGGATTGGTACAATAGCGACCACAATTGTGAGGGCTCAAACTTAACAATTGTGAGGATGGCACATAACTGGGCAGTGTTTCATTCTGTTGTGGATAAAGTCACTGTGAATCTGAACCAACTCGTCGGCATCTAACAACAAGAATAGTATTTGTACAATTATTAGGTCAATCCTTATATTACAATTTCTTACTTCAAGGCCAGCTTCTAGCTCTTTCCTGACAGTCGTAACACCTTTCGAGGTCATCTTTTCCTTATATGTAAAGGAGGGTTAAGTGAGGGGTCCTATGACTTGCCTTCCTGCTCTGAGTCTGGGCCTTATTTTACACAGGGAGGAGGAGAGAGGGGTAATCATGGGCAGTGATTTGATCAAGGGCAGACAGCAAGACTTGCCATAAAGCTGGCTCCCAGCAGGTTGGCTTTCCCCTGGTATAGATCACAGTCTCTCAGGTTCCACAGCTATTGCTGTTACTGCTCCTCCTCCTCATCTATGCCAGCTCAGCTGAACCCTGAGCTGCTCTACCAACTACCTCGGTGTTTTTGTCCAGATAGCTTTGTAGCCTAGAGAGCTTGTTCTGAGACCCCTCCATAAGAGCAGTGAGTATTCTAGTAACCTTCCCTTATCTGCTACTTTACTAATGCTGATGTATTGCAACCAGCCATTTAAAAATGGAAATTATAAGTGAAGTCCTGGTGTGGGTTCATATGCCAGACTACAAAGCCATTTGAACTGCAAGGTCGGTGGTTCAAGCTCACCAGCTGCTCCTCAGAAACCCTATACAGGGTCGTTATGGGTTGAGATCGACTCGACGGCAAACAACATAAGTGGAGTAGGAAGACAAGAAACCCCAAACAACCACAAACATAATGGTGGATTAACAAAAACTCACATCAGGATACTGATGATTTCTGTCATCACAACTTTTTATGAAAAACGGCATATGTAGTAGAAGGATAAAAATGGGGATGATTGTTTCCCAAATTCTCCAGATTTAAGGCAGCGATTGCTCAGCAGAAGGAGACAGGGAAATGTTGATTTGAGGGAGGAAGGCCTCCAAATGTTGTCACTAATGTTTGGCAGTCACTCCTCACTTATTGCCTATCTTGATAGCAAGAGTTTTGCACTTAAACGATTGTAAAACTTCTACGATCCAACTATTTTTTTTTTTTGCATAAACGATGACTATCTGGCAGTAAGGAATGCGCCATCTAGATGTGAGGTGAGAATGACACATGAACTGTGATGACTTGGCTGGTCCATGAGCCTCAGTGGTTTGGTGATTATGTGATGATGCAATTTAGCAGTTACATAATGTAATTATTGTTGTTGTTAAGTGCCGTGGAGTCAATTCCGACTCATAGTGACCCTGAACAGGGTTTCCAAGGCTGTAAATCTTTACGGGAGCAGAAAGCCTCATCTTTCTCCCACGGAGCAGCTGGTAGTTTCGAACTGCTGACCTTGCAGTTCACAACCTGACTCGTAACCACTACGCTACCAGAGCTCCTTTAATTAGGCACATGCTATACTTGTCCTCCATTTTGTGAACTAATGCGATCATCCTCCTGTTTTGCATAAAACCAACTTCTACATAAGGATCTGGTCTTAGGAATCTAAGCATGTTGATAAGTGAGACAGAATGTATCATTACTATCTTTATGTCAAGAACATAAGAAGTAATTAGGGCAAATCCTGTTGTTGCTAAGTGCTGTTCAATCACTTCCGACTCATAGTGAACTTCTATAGGGTTCGGAGGAGCAGCTGGTGGGTTAGAACTGTCACCCTAGTGGTTCACAGTCCAGTGCTGATCCTATAGTGCCATATCACGAGTCCAGGTCATATTTGTTAATTCTGGATTGGGGATATGTTTTTAGAAGTTCTCCTCTTACTTTTCTAGTTATCTTTGCTTTAAATAACTTCTAAAAGATTTATACCTGCTACACTAAAAATTCAGCCATTTCAGATCTCTGTGGAAAAGTTGTAATGCTGAGACAAGGCATAACCAAACATACAAAACTAAAGCCACCATGCTCCCAAGGCTTCTAGTTTTGGATTACAGCAATTAAGGAGATTGAACTGTTTTGTTTCCATGGCTCATTAAGCCAGGGTTAGACTGGTGGCCATAATCAAATTCACTGCATTTATCCTCGCCTCCTCCCTATGAAATGAAGCCAGACCTTAGGGAAAAGAAAAACGAAAGAGGTCTCCAATACCCTCAAGTCCAGGGTAATTCTGCCCATTAAGGAAATTAACACACCTGTAAAGGATTAAATTCTTTTTCCTTTCCTAAATTATCCCCTTCCTTAAGCTTCCTCTGTCGGTTGACTGCCAAGCCTATTTGCTAATTCCCATCCCTCCTCGGGCTCACTAGGATTTCCTGCTGCAAATTAGTGTCCCAAGAACCTGAGACTGACATCTCTAAAACACATCCAGACTCCAGGGGCCTCCTGGGCTTCCTGCTAGAATGCCTGGTATAAAAGGTACCTGGACCATGCCAAGGCATAATCACTGGACTTAGACATGAGGAAGGAATATCTGGAGACAAAAAGGAATGTGTAGGTAGGAAGATTCTTAACTGGAGGAAAGATGTGGTCTGAGAATACTTGAGAACCACAAAAGAGGAGAGGTGGGGTGGGGGAGGTGGCGATAGGCACATAGGATAGGAAGAGGAACAATTAGAGGCATTGGGAGAGATGTGGGGCAGTGGGGGAGAAGGGTCAGAAAGCTTATACCAGCAAAGAAAATGGAAACAGTTGACCTCCAATTGTGCTGATAGTATGAACATAAGAGTCTCCTTGTCCTGCTGGGGGACAAGGAGACTCCTGAGAAGGCACTGACCAGACTTCATCCCTCACACTTCAGATATATTTTCAGAGGGACCAATCCTGGAGAAGGATATCACGTTTGGTAAAGTGGAGGGTCAGAGAAAAAGATGAGATGATGAGATGGATTGGCCCAGTGGTGGCAGCATCAATGGGTTCAGGTACAGCAGCAATGCTGAGGTTGGCCCAGGACCGGGCAGTGTTTCATTTTGTTGTACATAGGGTCGCTATGAGTGTGCAATGACTGGATGGCACCTACCAAGAACAATAACAACTCCACCCCTCACCTTACAGTCACAATTTACCAACATATGTACATTTCACACAATTTAGGAAGTTAGATATAATCCAATAATGTGTAATACAGAGCCCTCTTAGATCCTGGGACTGCAGGTCCAGAATCTTTCCCTTGGGTTAAATGGTGGTGGTGGCTGTGTACTATTGACTCAGTTCAGACTCAGAGCAAACCTATAGATGGTTCCCGAGGCTGAAAATCTTTACAGAAGTAGAATGCCTCATCTTTCTCCCTTGGAACAGCTGGTGGATTAGAACTTCTGACCTTGAGGTTAGCAGCCCAACAAATAACCCAAAATTCTGCCAGGGCTCCTTTGGGCTCAAGCAGTGAATATTTAGAAATTAAATAAGATTCCATTTCTAGGCATCAGACAACAAAAAGGAAAATCAGTATGCGCCAAGTTACAGAAGATAAAAGCAGTATTTCCAACTGGATGGTTAACCGCCTTTCTTTCTCACAGGTTAAGTGCAGACAGTCAAGGTCCTTACCTAAATCCCTTCTTCCTTATTTTAACGCCTTCACAATAAATGGAGGAAGCCCATCTTAATGTGACCTTTATGATTTAAGCATAAAAGGGTATGGGGTGGCCTCTACTCCAAGTAGTATTTGTGCATTTTAGAAGAATGCTTAGCTCTTCTTTCTTGAAAACAAAACAAAAATGGTCTTTGAAAAATGCTCCAGAAGAAACATTTCTGTGTCTCTTACATGACCACTCCTCTAATACTAATCCACTTGAAATAGGAGCTTCACATAATGCAATTTATGAAGTCCACGTTTTTGCCAGATTTTGCTTTACGTACATATGTTCTTTTGTTTCCCTGTTAACTGTTTCCACAGCTCAGAAACCATTCTCTCTGGTATAGCTGAAGGATATGGATATTAAAATCTGATCAGCAAAAGATTTCCCAGGCTTGGGAAGTTGCCAATCAATGCTGTAAAATAAACCCTGTTCTGCAGCTGATACCATCAGCTCTTCTATGCTGTTTTAGTACTGCTGGGAGGGGGGATTGAGGAGTCAAACAGTTGTGAGTAGGGGTGGGTGGGGAATGAAAGGATTTGATTAATTGTGGAATTTGAGAGCGGGTACAATTTACACCAAAGAATTCTTTTCAAAGACTTTCTAGCCTCCAAGACATTTTCCAGTCTAGGTAACCTTTGAATTACAGCTGGAGGTGATGTTTTTGGAACCACCTCTGAAAGCTGAAATCACAATGTACCCTCCCGCAGTATTCCCTTCCCAAACCCAAGACTTTGTCATTTTTTCAGGCAGAAACACAAACACTCAAGAGTCCATAGTAGCATTGAGGGTGATGGTGGTGGTAGTGGTGATGGCTTTGTAAGTAGTTCTTTGGAAGTGTTTAATTTCTCTGTTCTAATCTATTTATCAAAACACATTTAAAGTCTATCTGTTTTAGCCCAGCATTCGCCCTGTTACTCAGGGGTCCTGTCCAGCACCTGGGTGACACAGTTGATCTGAATTCCGAGATGCTGACAAAATTAAATGATCTTTCTTTCTTCCTCTTTCTTTCCCACTCTTCCTTCTCTCTCTCACTTTAGGTTAAAGAGTCCCTGCAGCAGTGAGACACACACACACACACACACACACACACACACACACACACACACACACACGTCTATCTTTTTAAAATACAGGAAATGCATGAGAGAAGAGTTCTGCTGGAGGGGCTGCTTTCCCCATAGCTTCTTCCCCCTCCTCCCTCTCCCCGCCCCCCCAGCACCGGCTTTTAATTTTCAAAAGCACTGCAGTTGCTTGGTGTGGTTTCAAGAGCTGGGGTGCCATTCTCCCTGATGATGACTCTGCTGACGTCAATGGCATTCTTATCATGCCTAGTGCGACACCAGAAACCAGCCCTCAGAGGCTCCTCTTATTCACAGTGGCTGAGCTCGCAGTAAACTGTGGAGCGGATTCTTGCAATGAAAGGAACGCTTCTTTTCTAACAAGTGCTGCACTCAGCAAGACAGCCTCTCTTTGTGGGCGGCTTGCCAGTTAAGACTTGCTCTGTTCTCTTGTGCAAGGACACTCTGATGGAGAAAGGCAGACTAAGTCAATCATAGATCTTTCAGAAAGCTACGTCTGTGTGTGTGTGTACGTGGGTGAGAGAGAGAGAGAGACTCTTCTTTTTACACAAAGGGAGAGACTGCTTCTAATGATTCTTTGGTTTCTCTGAGGACTTTGATATAAGATTACTTCCCTAATGTAGTGGTCGAGATGCATCTTGTCTAAGAGCTCCTAATATACGCTCTGGGTCAGAACCAGAGTCTAGATCTAAAAATCAAATCTGCGTTTATTTCCACAGACTGCAACAAACATTCCTCTCCTCTTAAAAAAAAAAAAATTAAGGTAAAGAAGTTGGGAGGAGAGGGGAAATCATCATAACTGAATATAAAAATTAACACAGCATTGAGATATTTTAACATTTTCCTCTGGACACTTATGCTGTTTTTAATGGGTCCAATCTCAAAGGATGAATTTATAAGGTAAGTTGTTGTTGATTGCTGTCGAGTCGATTCTGACCCATAGAGACACTGTATAGGGTTTCCAAGGAGCAGCTGGTGAGCTTGAACAGCCGACCTTGCAGTTCAACCGGCTTTGCAGTCTGGTGCATTAACCCACAGCGCCATTAGATGCTAAATCCATTATTCACTTTTCTTTCCAGCAGTTTGAGGGTGGCTATTACGGTGAGCATAAAAACATTCTTCATTTGCAGTGGGGTCTGTTAAATTCCAAATCCACCCCAGTCCAATTTGTGGAAAAGTCTACAGTGAAAATCTAGATGTTCAAGGTCATTTAGCATGATGATAAAATTATACTCATCTTGGTAGGTGTTGTCTGCCATGTCATGTTGTTGTTGTTAAGTGCCATTGAGTTGATTCCGAGGAGTGGCTCGTGAGCTTGAACTGCTGACCTTGCAGTTCTAACTGACCTTACAGTCCAGCATATTAACCCAGAGCACCACACAAGGACAAATCTCATGGACAAATCAAAATTATCTTGGTGTCCTGGTATGGAGCTGTAGGATAAGCATTAGACTGCTAACTGAAAACTCAGCGGTTCAAACCCACCAGCCACTAGTTGGGAACCCTATACATACAAGGTCCAGATGAGTTGGAACCAACTAGATGGCACTTAACAACAACAACAAGCCAACAAAATAATAAGCTTTCTTCAAGAAGATTATTGAGGAACCCATAGTAAGCTGCTCTGGGAAGGCGTCATTTAACAATATTGTTGTTGTTAAGCGCAGTATAGTCAGTTCTGACTCATAGTTATCTGCATAGGGTTTCCAACGAGAGGCTGGTGGGATTGAACCACCAACCTTGTGGTTAAGTAGTCCAGTACTTACTCTACAGTGCCACACCAGGAGTCCATTTAACAGCATGTTGTTGTTAAGTGACTTCGAGTTTGCTATTGTTGTTGTTAACTGCCCTTGAGTCGGTTCTGACCCATAGTGGCCTTGTACAGCGTTTCCAAGGCTGTAAATCTCTATGGGAGCAGAAAGCCTCATCTTTCTCCCACAGAATCACCGGTAGTTTCAAACTGCTGATCTTGAAATTAGAAGCCCAACTAACACTGCTACCAGAGCTTCTTGACTTTGAGATTATGAAATATATCATCTTTACTTCTATAACCATTTAGAATCATAACACTGAAGGGACATTACCTTACATGTGGTTTGACCTTCACCTTCATGTGAGAAAACAGATCTTGAGATCCCCATCGCAGGACTGACAAACTTAAGCTGTCTCACTCTTACTTATATGTTCTTTCCACTCAGTCTCTTGGCTTAGTTACCCTACACACTCAGTCCAAATCTCTTTGCCTAGGCAATTTTTAGTTCTAATATAAAGTTAAATATGAGGGTAAGTTAAAACATGTTGCTACAAAATCAGAGACACTTTTATTAAACAAAAATATCAAAATGTGAAGCCCTGTTTCTATCCTGTAAGTAGGGCTACATGCTTCTCAAGACAGAGTTTTCATCTCTTTAGCCCTTACCTGAAGAAATCTGTGTCTTTGAATTCATACCACATCAAAAAGGCAGTTTGCGCATCCTAAGGGACTCCGATTGCGTTCCTTTTAAATTATCTTTGAGCTTGGGGAAAAGAAGTCTGAAGGGGCAAGATTAGGGCTGTAGGCTGGCTAGAGTAGGTTTCCTAATGAGACTCTGGTAAGACAACCCTGGTTACTCTTGAAGAATGAGCAGGTGCATTGTCATGATGGAAAATAATTCTCTGCATAACTTTCCTGACCTTTTTTTCTCCAATGCAGTTTTCAGCTTTCTTAAAGCTTCTTCAAAATAAATCCCCCATGATGATCCTGTATTTTTCATGAAAATCTATCAAGATTGTTTTTGGAATACCAATCATTATACTGAGCTTACCTCACTTCCTTGAATTGAACTGGCTCAGCAAATGCTCTTGGTAACCACTATTTAGACTACCTTTTTTTTTTTTTTTTTAACAGCATCCTAATGAGACTAAGACAATTGTATTGCTGAGAGGACTTTTCTTCCGAATAAACCCATGCATATCTGAATACTAGTATCAAAACTATTTGACTTACTGTCATATATTTCTGAATAAATTTTCAGGCATATTTAGATGATCAGTTTTAATAAATTTATCTTTGTTTTCAGTAAGCTTTAAAACTAGTGCCAAAATAATTACACAGAATGGAAGATAATGGTATGTGTTGTAATGCATGAATTTCATATGATTTTTACAAAAATAGTGGTGAGATCTGAGAAGAAAAAGCAAGGTTTTACCTGGCTTCCAGATATGTGAGCAACCTGTGGCCAGCCATCATTCTACTTCATCCACTACACAGCTTCCAGCCATTTGTTTGTAATATTGTAACACGCATGTAATTTATTTGCTCCCTAATTCAAGCCACTTGCTTAATGCTTACTCACACATGAACTTAAAATCTTAAAAAGCAAAGATGTCACTCTGATGACTAAGGTGCATCTGATGCTAACCATGGTGTTTTCAATTGCCTCATAAGCATGTGAGAGCTGGACAATGAAAATGAAAGACCAGAGAGAAACTGATGCATTCAAATTGTGTGGTTTTGGTAAAGAATAATAAATATACCCTGGACTCTCAGAAGGATGAAAAAAAATCTGTCTTGGAGGAAGTACAGTCAGAATGATGCATAAAAGTGAGGGTAGCAAGACTTCCTTTGGGCATGTTACCAGGAGGCACCAATCCCGAAAAAAGCACATCATGCATGGTAAAGCAGACGGTCAACAAAAAGAGGAAGGCACTCAATGAGACAGAAATAAACAGTGGCTGCAATATACCTGTTCTTGTGATAATGGCATAGGATGGGGCAACCTTTCTTCCTGTTGTACATTGGGTTAGCATGAACTGAAGTTAACTTGACAACACCTAACACATTGTATAATCTGAGTCAGAATAGACTCAACAACAATGGATTTTTAAATATGATCTTTATAGTTGCTTCCATTGATTTTGCTTTTCTTTTGGAAGACTATAATTGCTTCTGTAAATCACTTTTCAGCATGCTCCCTTTGTTGGATGTTATCCCACTCTGGTCCAAAGTGGAGAAAGGTTGGATCATTATTCAGTGATGATGGCTTTAGCATCACTTTTTTATGTTTCTGCTCATTTATTTTTAAACTTTTATTGTGATTGAGTGAGGTTTACAGACAAAATCATCAGTTCTATATTCAACAAATCATATATTTTGCTTCATCTCAATGATTACAATCCCCTCCATGCAACGATTATCCCACTTCCTCCCTGAGGTTCCTATTTCCATTACATTCACTTTCCCATCTCTTGTCAACTTTGTCCTTTGGTAAATGTTACCCTGTTGATTTTGAATGAATGACCATTCCATGGTGAACATAACTTACTAGTGTTGTTGTCTCTCCTATATACCTATCTACTGCTTGGAAGAAAATTGGGCCATGAGGATGAATTCTGTTTGAAACCTGAAGAACTGTTGAAGGACAAAGTCTTGAGTTTCTCAAGTCTCTTTCTGACCAGTATAACTAGCTTTTGTTTTGTTTTGTTTTGATACTTTTCAGTTTCGTTCCACATTTTCTTCTACTAGACATTCTAATGTGATCCCGTTCAGAGCAGTTGGTAGTGATAGGCAGCCACAATCCAGTTCTTCTGGTCTCAGAGTTGTGGAGACTGATGTTCACATATTCCATTAGTCTACTGGACTTAATTGATTCCAAGCATCTTTAATTCACATCACTCTTCTTTTTTTGGGACATGGAAAGGCCAACAGTTGCAACCTAGATGATCTCTCATGAGCTTATAAAATCCCAGATGCTATACACCAAAGTAAGATGTAGAACACTGTCCTTGTGGACTATTTTTTAGCATCACATATTTAAACCTATCACCACTCATCTGTCAATTTGTCATACTGTGTTGGCTTGTGAGCTACAGTGATTCTGGAGGCTATGCCACGGGTATTTTAAATACCAGCAGGATCACCGATAGTGGACAAGTTTCAGATAAGCTTCCAGAGAAAGACAGACCAGGAAGAAGGAGTGAT
>NW_006408878.1:254528-266594 GCF_000296735.1 Chrysochloris asiatica
ATATGCAGATGATACAGCCTTGTTTGCTGAAAGTGAAAAGGACTTAAAACATTTACTTATGAGGATCTGAGAGCACAGCCTTCGTTATGGATTACATCTCAATGTAAATAAAACGAAAATCCTCATCACTAAATCATAAAAAAAACATTCTTAAAACGGAGAAAAGATTGAAGTTGCCAAGGATTTCATTCTTCTAGGATCAACTATCAACACTCATGGAAGCAGCAGTCAAGAAATCAAACTACGTATTGCATTAGGCCAATCTGCTGCACAAGACCTTTTTAAAGTGTTGAAGAGCAAAGATGTCAGCTTGAGGACTAAGGTGCACCTGACTCCAGCCATGGTATTTTCATTAACCTCATATGCATGTGAAAGCTGGACAGTGAATAAGGAAGACCATAGAAGAAGTGATGCTTTGGAGTTATGGTGTTGGAGGAGAATATTGAAAGTGCCATGGGGTGCCAAAAGAACCAACAGATCTGTTTTGGAAGAAGTGTAGCCAGAGTGCTCCTTGGAGGCCAAGATGGCCAAACTTAGTCTCTCGTACTTCGGACATGTTGTCAGGAGGGACCAGTCGCTGGAGAAGGATATCATGTTTGGTAAGGTGGAGGGTCAAAGAAAAAGAGGGAGACCCCCCAGTGAGATGGACTGGCCAAGTGGTAGCATTAATGGACTCAAGCGTGTCAACAGTAGTGAGGTTGGCCCAGGATTGGGCAGTGTTTTGTTCTGCTGTGCATAGGGTCACTATGATTTGGTACCAACTCAATGGCACCTAACAACAACAACTTGAACCTAGTGCAACCATTTACTGGGATTATAGTGGCTCTGTAGGATAGCCACTTGATTGAGAACCATAAGGTGTCTCGTGTGAGCCTTCTAGCATTTTCACTGTATACTACATTCCTACAAAAGTTCATGTTATTGATAACAAAATTAACTAATCAATATAACAGTGCTTTTCATTTTGTAGACATCAATAACTTAAAAAACCCATCACCACTAAGTCAGTTTTAACCTACAGAAAACCTACGTAGGGTTTCTGAGACTGTAAACTTTTACGGGAGCAGACAGCATCATCTTTCTCCTGCAGAGCCCCTGGTGGGTTTGAACGGCCAAGCTTGTGTTGTACAGTGCTTATCCTGAAGCCACCAGGCCTCCTTAATAACTGAACATTTTTGTTGTTAAGTGCCGTAGAGTTGGTTCTGACCCATAGAGACCCTGAACAGGGTTTCCGAGGCTGTAAATCTTTACAGGAGCAGAAAACCTCATCTTTCACCCGTGGAGCAGCTGGTAGTTTTGAACTGCTGACCTTGCGGTTTGCAGCCCGATTCGTAACCACTAAGCTACTGGAAATAATAATAGCCCTGAACTCAAACACAAAGACAAAGTACACTCAAACCTATTTAAGGTGACCACTCAAATTTAAAACCCTGGAGTAGCTGGAGTCTCAGATGTCACAAGAAGGGTGTGCTTTTCAAATGGAATATTCATCTTAGTGAATTGGCTCTGAGACAGTCACAGCCATTGGAGTAAACAGGCTCTTGATTCTAAAGGAATCATCAAGCCTCAGCTACCTAGTGTTTTGCACCCAATCAATATCTTAGTCTACTTTAAAGGCTCAGCCAAGCAAAGGGAAAGAAAGGGTAGTGTTTAGTCAGCAGTTTGAAACTACCAGCTGTCCCGTGGGAGAAAGATGAGGCTTTCTGTTCCCATAAAGATTTACAGCCTCGGAAACCCTGTGTAGGGTCGCTATGAGTCAGAACCGACTGCACAGCACATAATCACCACCACCACTCCAAATTACTAGATAAGGTAAGAACCCAAATTTAATCATGTGATTCCTTTCCTTAAAACTCAACATTAGCTTTCTATTGTTCTTGGGCTAAAAATTCAAGTAACCAAGAACTGCTCTATTGGCATATATGTTGTGCACCTTGCTCCCCTCTCCAGTTTCATGTGTAAGCTACGTTCTCTGTAAGCCAGTTTGTTCACAGGGAGAGACATGAAGCTTGCTCTGCCTTTAGAAAGTCTGTTTTCTTGCATCTTGTCCTGTTCTTTCTTGCTGGTGTTAAGTTCTGTTGAGTCAGTTCCAACTCAGAGCGACCCTGTATAGCGTTTTCAAGAAGCAGCTGGTGGGCTTGAACAGCCAACTTTGTGGTTAGCAGTCCAATGTTTATCCTATAGCTCTTTCCTTAGGCTTTTGTAATTACCTTTTACTAATACCACCTGATTGGACTGCCCTTTTGTGATTCACCTGCCTGGAGAAGGTGCTTTTAAAAAATGTCCTAAACACACTTTATCCTGGGCCCTGGTGTACTGTGTAGGATAAGTACTAGACAATTAACTACAAAATCAGCAGTTCAAACCCACCAGCTGCTCTCAGAAACCCTATACAGGGTCTTTATGAGTTGGAATAGACTCGTCAACATACACCAACAACAAAGGACGAGCACAGTTTATTTATCCTAGCAAATACACCCAAAAAACAAACTAGTTGCTCATCAGTGGATTCTAATTCTTGCTGATTCCATGGGTTAGAAAGCAGAACTGAACCCCATTGAGTTTTTAAGGTTGTACCCCAACTCCCAATATAATGCTTGGTATACAAGTCAATAAAAATGTGCTATATAAACTTGGAATGTTGTATCACTCCTGGTGTGGTACTGTAGGATCAGCACTGAACTGCGAATCACAAGGTCAGCAGTTCAAACCCACCAGCTGCTCCTTGGAAACCCTATACAGGGTTGCTGAGTCAGAACTGACGTGATGGCACTTAACAACAACAACATGTTTTGTACAAAAAGTTTGTTTTTTGCTTTTTTTGAAAGTATATGAACTATGTCCTAATGAATGATTTCATCATGGTCATTCCCAAACACAATGTTGTTGTTGGTGTTAAGTGCTGTCGAGTCAGTTCCAACTCATAAAGACCCTGTATAGAGTTTCTGAGGAGCAGCCGGTAGGTTTGGACCACTGACCTTTTGTGCCACATCAGGAGTATAAAACACAACAGACACGTGGTATTCCAAAACAAAGTTGTATTGGCCCTTGTTGTTGCTGGTAAGTGTCATTAAGTTGGTTCTGACTCATAGCAATCCTGTATAGGATTTCCTCGGAGCAACTGGTAGGTTTGAACTTCTGACCTTATGGTTAGCAGGTCAGTGATTATCTTACAGCACCACACCAAGAGTTCTATTGACCCTTGTTGTCATGTGCCATTCAGTTGATAGTGACTCATGGTGATGACCCTTATAGTTTGCAGTCCAATGCTTAGCCACACAGATAAAATTAAAAGATACACATCTAGAAACACACGTTCACACATTCATCAGCACACATTTATTACATGTTTCAACTAACTGTTCCTTTTTTAGAATCATCATCATCTTATCTTTCTTACTTTGTACAATCACATTATGAAAATGTTTTTCCCTAATATGAAACTGTGGTACTACTGTATGATACAATTCAATTGAAAATATCTTTATTTGGTAAAAATTAAGAACTGTTTATCCTACGTTGGGCCTCCCATTTTTTTTTTTCTTTTGTAATTCTGAGGTCTTGGTGTAACACAATATGATAAGCACTCGACTATTAACTGCATAGTTAGTGGTTCAAACCCACTAGTCACTCCTTGGAAACTATACAGAATGGGAACTGACTAGACAGTACTTACCAGTAACACCAATAATTCCAAAGTCTAAGAACCATTGCCTTAACAGAATTTTCCAATCAGTATAGACTTGATAACATTAATAATATAGGTCTTAAGTTTCTATTTGCAAGTGATTTTCATTTGCAACCTTTCCTTTGTGACTTCTCTATTCTAACGTTCTGCCTTTTCTGAATCTTACCAGGACTGTGCCATTTCCTAACTCAGTTCTTTTTAATGCACAATTCTTTATAGTTCTTGCTTGTAGTAGCAAAAGAGGTCATTCAAAGCTAAGACATAGTTATTTCTTAAGAAAAATACAAGGGGACTTCAAATTTTCATAGGAAAATTCTATTATTTTCTTACTTCCGTTTTTCCACAAACATTTTGAAGCCTCCCTGTATGTGTCAAAGGTTAATATTGACAAATTTGGATTATACACTGGCATCCTGGTGTGGTGCTGGAGGAGAATTGGGCTGCTAACTACAAGTTAGGCAGCTCAAACCTACGAGGTGCTCCTTAGAAACTCTACACAAGGTTGCAATGAGTTGGAACTGACTCGATGGCGCTAAGAACAACAGCAACAACTATATTTTAATAATGGGTCTGGTATATGCACCTACAGTTCACTGGCATAATGTTGTTGATGATTGTGTGCCATGGAGTCAGTTCTGACTCAGAGCGACCCTGTATAGAGTTTCTGAGGCTGTAAATCTTTACGGAAGGAGGAAGCCTCATCATTCTCCCATGGAATAAATTAAGATATGCCCTTTAAAGGCAGTAAACTAAGGTTTCCTGGTGTGTTGCTGCAGGATAATGTGCTGGACCACGAGGTCAGTTTGAGCCACGAGGTCAATGGTCCAAACACACCAGCCACTCCTCAGAAATCTTACTCAAGGTCACCATGAGTGGGAACCCACTAACAACAACAGGTTTATTTACATTCTTTGAACTCCTCAAAGCTGTGCTAAGGAACATGATTCCAAGTGAACCAAGTCAGGTTTTTTTTTTTTTCTGTCCTTGCAGTAAATAGTTATGAGATTGAACACAAGCCACATTTGCTATTTACCCTCATTTTTATTAGAAATAAAATTTTCTTTTCTTTTTCAAGTTTTAAAATAAAGAGCTCAGGCTTTATTGGCTGGTCAATATATGATGTATGAAAGTCTCAATGACTTGGTGGAAAGAACTTTCAAATGAAGGAGGACCTTGATGGCTCTCTCTAGGCTTCAACATCATAACACGTGGCAGGTTCATGTTATCCACAGCACAAACAGTCTCACGTGTTAATCTGCACTGAGTCTCAGGAGAGCAGAGTTGAAATTATCCTGGGAATCAGTGAGACCCAAACATCCTTAACATACTCATGAAGAACAAGTAATGGCTGACGAACTGGCAGTGAGCGAGCGACTACTTTTCCACAGACTCAACTATTCGGGACCCACAATCACAGTTCATATTTTTCCGAATGTCCAAATGTAACTAAGAAATATAACTATTTAGGTAGACCTAGAAAGAAATAGCGGTGGCACTGACCTAAATCACTGTTGTTGTTAAGTGCCATCAAGTCAGCTCCAACTTATAGTGACCCTGTATAGGGGTTCTGAGGAGCAGCCAGTGAGTTTGAACCACAGATCTTGTGGTCCAGTGATTATCCTAGGGTGCCACACCAGGATTCTATTAACATTGCCTTAAATAACCTGTAGACTGTTCAAGTTGGAATCAAGAATACCAAATCCCCAAACTACTCAGGATATCTTATTCAATTGAATAATAATATTCCAAATTTTCTTTTCAGTTACAGCACATTTTCTTTGAAAGTTAATAGAAGGGAATCCATTTCATAATGGGTATACAACAATTAGCATTAGCTTCATTCCCCCTTTAAGAAATTGTCCTTAGTGTTCCTAGAGCGAGTCCTGTCACTCACTCAGGTGTGGGACTTCATGACACTGATGGCATGTTGGTAAATATTAATATTTTCACTTAATCAGGGAACTGGCCTTTGTTTTCAGCTCTGCTTTGGAGCACTGTTAACCTGAGGTCAAGATGATACATTAGAGATGTACTTGTCTGTCAAAACCTCCAAGCTGTAGACATGATCGTGCTGTTAAACATGTTCAGCCTGATTTAACAGTGGTTGTGAATCAAGCCTTTTCTGGGGCAGGGGAATCTTCCTTTTACTGCAGTGATTTCTTTTTTCCTTTGACTAAAATTACTATTGTGATCAGCGTATGTCAGAGAATGTATTAACATCAACCACTCTGCTCGCATAATCTCGGCTTTTCTATTCTATTACTTGGGAAATTTGCTACAAGAAATTTTACACACACACACACACACCACACACGTCAAAATCTTGTAACATACGTGATACACCAAAAAGAGAAGTAGGCATTATGTTGTAAGCATTATGCAGAAAAAGAGAATTCACCTCTTAGCTGAGATTTGTATCTAGAATTCAAACTTTTATACTAGAAAAAGAAAAATGGATGCTGATTATGAGGCATATGAGATGGCAGGCATTGAAAAAAAGACCCATGCTCAAATTCTAGCTCAGCCCCTTCCTTGTGATGCAGATTATAAAAAGATTACTTAACTTTTTTCTTTTGTTTTCAGCATACACAGTAAATTAGTTTCCCCTTCAACATTTCAAATGCAAATTGAACCCCTACAAAGTATCAGTAATTAGAGTCCTGGTGTGGTGCTGTGGGCTACTGTGTCAGACTGCAAAATCCTTTGAACTGCAAGACTGCAAGGTCGGTGGTTCAGGCTCACCAGCTCCTCCTTGGAAACCATATACAGGGTCGCCATGGCTCAGAATCACCTCGAGGGTGCTTAACAACAACAAATGTGTCAGCACGCTCCTCATTTCCACCATATTTTCCTTGTTTCTATCACTCCAGTTTCCCTGCTCTTCCTTGCCTTTTTATGTTACACCTAGAGGGACCAGTCCCTAGAGAAGGACATCATGTCTGGCAGAGTAGATGAGGGAAAAAGAGGAAGACCTTCAACAAGGTGGGCTGACACCGTGGCTGCAACAACTCTTAAGTACAGTGCTGGTGGGGTGCTGTGGGCTAATGTGCTGGACTGCAGAGATAGTATGAACCACAAGGTCAGTGGTTCAAGCTCAGAACTGACTGGACAGCACTTAACAACAATGAGAACAGCAAAGTATCAGTTACGGTTTTGTTCTACTGTACCTGGGTGTCAGATATGATTCCATAGCACCTATTAACAAGTTGATTAGTCTAAGAAGCACATTTCTCACAGATGTCATTGTATATTTATAGATGAATTTATGATTTGGCTGAAAGTCAATGAGACTAGCTTCAGCTCCACGTTAAAAGGGTTTCTTCAGGTGATAGTCTCAGGGCTGCCTTCAATAAGTCAGGTCTTTATTTATGAATTGAGTTTTGTTTCACATTTTTCTTCCACGCTAAGCAGGACCTTCTATTGTGTCTTGGCTACAGAGAGCTATAGTTCTCCTGATCTTAGGTTAGAGGAAGATGAGGTTTACGTGGGTTATTAGTTCTCTGGGTCAATCACTTCCTTGAGCCTTTGATCCTGCCCTCTACTTTGTTCCAGGCATGATGATACTAGTATCTACATCTTAGATGGTCACTCACAAGCTTTTAAGATTCCAGATGCTGTTCACCAAAGTAAGATATAAAATACTATCTTTATTAATTGTGTTTTGACAACTGACCTAGATGTCTCCCAAGACTTGAGTGCTTAGTCTTTAAGCCTAGTAACTCAGTCCCATGAGGTATTTAGATATTTCTAAGAAGTTTCCATAACTGTGCCTCCTAAGTGCTCTATTATATATATGAATGTATATGCAGCATACACAAATATGTGCATACAAATGCCCACATCTATCCCTGAATGTGTATGTCCTCCCAAGTGCCCTCCCACACATACATAGCATACATATATATTTACCTATGTAACGACTCACAAAATGTTGGCTGTTGTTACTGTTGTTACACTGTATATATTATAGTATTTATTGTTGTTCTCCTGTATTATTGAGTACTTCTCAGTGTCCCCACTAACTTTGACTATTAAATGGAAAAATATATTATGCTCATGAATTGGAAGTCTTACCTTTGTGAAAATGTCAACAATCCTCAAAACAACCTATATAATATAATGCAATCCTGATCCAAATCCCGACAACATTCTTTAATGAATTGTAAAACCAATCTCCAACTTTCTATGGAAAGGAAAGAGACCCCGGATATCTAAAGCATTACTGAACAACAAAATTGGAAGTCTCACACTTCCTGATCTCAGAACTTACTATAGAGCTGTAGTAGTTAATACTTCATGCTTATTGGAGTAGAACAGTGCTTGACAGAGTTTCAATGTATTTTTCAGAAGTAGATCCACATCTTTCTTCTGAGGTCCCTCAGGGTGGACTTGAACCTCCCATCTTTTGGTTAGCAGTTGACCATGTTAACCATTTCCATTATCCAGTATGTCCATCAAAACACTGTTGTTATTAACTGCTGTCAAGTTAGTTCTGACTCATAGCAACCCTGTATAGGGTTTGAACTGCAGACCTGTGGTTAGCATTCCAGTGCTTATCCTACAGTGCCACACCAGGACTACATCAGAAGATTAGAGAAATGTAATTTGATAGATCTCTGGTCTGACACATTCTTATTCTACCTGAGAACTAAAGGTAAATACCCTGGACAGGTTACAGCCTCCCCAGCTCAGCTCTGCACATCGTGCTCCTTGGACACAGGCTATGAATAATAGCTTCCTGGTCATAGCCTCAGTAGTTGTAAGCCCTTAGACATCACTACGATTGCTTCATTTTTCCAGGCTCCCTTCCCCACTTCCAAGAGCAAGGATGTGCCTTAGAAAATGTTCTCTGCTTTCACTGACCGTCCATTCACAGGCACATGTTGTAAGCTCAAGTTTCTCCAGGGGTTTTAAAGAAGGTCAGGGGAGTCAAGATCTATGGAGCTACAAGAGACAAAATACATTTGGGAGGAAAAATCAGCCAAGACACAGCAAAAACAACCCGTAGATGATGTCCCTTGTAACTTAGCACCTAAATTAGCTGTGTTTCTTGTGAAGATGTGGTGGCAAGGTTGGTAATGTAACACCTTAGGTCTCTTTTCATTCTTCTCTAATGCCATTCATTCCACTCCCACTCATGCTTTGCTGGGACTGCATGCCTCACTCCTTCCTCCCCAATGATGTTTTAGCATGTAAGCTATCTCTAGAAAATTTGAGCTAATACTTGGAGATTTTGAAGAGAGAAAAAAAAGGTGGGGGAGCATTTACAGTTACAATAATGAGAAGAAAGAAATTCTTAATATTAGACATCAACTCTACTTATCTATAATTCATAGGATTCCCTTGGTAGCGGAAGTTCTTAAGGCCACATTATCACATTATTAACAAAGTATAATTGATCAAATCAGTAGAACCAGGGGCCTTTGAGGACAAGTCACTGTTTATTTCACAGAGTCTAATTTCAATTATAACCTAAGATAACATATTTGGAACCATTTAATACTGTCTTAAAAGAGAGAAGGCAAGAGAGAGAGAGAGGGAGGGAGCAAACAAGGAGGGAGGGAGAAAGACAGAGATTTTTCTCTTTGAATTTCTCCTTTGAATTTCATTAAAATGCCACAAGATGTTAAAATGCAAACCCTGGCATTTTTATTTCCTTCAGAAATATGCCCACATTTTATAGAGAAAGCTATATATTGAGGTTCCACAAAAAAACTAAACGCAATTTTCACATTAAACATAGCTTCTCTTTTTCTGTTCTAACGTCTGGCTTTTCTCCTAGCGTTTGCACATAATTATCCATAATTGCAGTTTTTCCAACAGGGACCCACAGTAGCTGCTCTGATTTCTTCCATATTATATGGACTTCATATGTAGTGATGGTGGTCTGCAATGCCAAGACCCCTGGCAACCATCTTTCTTCAACTTACACCTAACACTTTTCCTCTCATGTCACATGGTATCAAATACATGAGATTTAGTCTGTTACTCAGACTTTTGATATCTACATTTTCCCTATTTTTTATGACTGCTTTTGCATAGGCACATTTGCTGAGTTGGTGCCTCACAGGTGGTTTGGTTTGTGGCATATTTTAATGGCTATGAAACCATGGCTTCAGCTATTGGGTTGCGATGAGTTACATAATGCATGTGCAATGCAATGCACCAACAAGATTTTCCAAAGACCCCAAATGACCCAGGAAACAGACACCCTGAAGGGACTGCACCTCACCGAATGTCCCGACTATGGTGTGCTTATACTGAAGGATGTGCTCTTGTACTGAAAAAGATGGTGGTCTGTGGGAGCAGATCTGGTCATCATCCAACTATACCAGGGCATATTCATCTCTGTTGCTTTTGGTTCATTGTATTTTGCTTCGGTTTGGTTTCTGTTCTTAGCAATCAGGTCTTCTCTGAGTACTTTGGCAAGCAGTAGTAATAGTTGTTTTCTCTAGGAAATTTTTAACCTTTCAAACACAGCAGCGATGTTATGGATGTGATAAATTCAATAGCATGTAGTCACTTTCTTGGACTCCTGATCATAATCCTTTCTCTTTTTGTTTTTTTTTGCCACCCCCATTTAATATAGTTGGAACCCAGGAAATACATGTCATGCTCCAGTGACATTCAGAGAACCTGAGATTCTGGGCCTATGAGGACAACTCTCTCTGGTCTATGGGCAATGTGCAATCCACCATACCAGAAATGTCTGCCAGTGGTCTCGTGGGCTAAACCCCATACAATATAAATTCTATTTATTCCCTGTTCTTATAATTTCTTCAGTCATTCAGCAAATATAATACCTCCAATATGCCATGAGATATAGATTCAAGCTCACCAGATGTCCCTCCTATACAAGGTGGCTATGAGTCAGAGAGTACTTAATAACAACATAGATAAAATGTTGACCAAATCTTTAAGATCCCTGACTTAAGATTATATGTCATTAGAGTTTGGTTGAAATATATGTCTTGGTATTCATTTTCCAAATCTCCTTGTAATGTTGTTATTAGGTGCCATCGAATCAGTACCAATTCATAGAGACCCTATGTGCAACAGAGCGAAACACTGCCTGATCCTAGGCCAACCTCACAATCATTGCCACACTTGAGCCCATTAATGCTGCCAATTTGCCAATCCATCTTGCTGGGGTTTGGTTGAAATATACGTCTTGGTATTCATTTTCCGAATTGCCTTTAATAGGGAGCAGTAAAAACAAGTAAACTAGATCATTCATTTACCCACGCATTCATTATCCATTTATTCAAAATATATTTCTTGAAGACCTATTATGTGGGTGCCATGAGTTGAAACTGACTCAAAGGCAAATTGTTTTTCTTTTTGTTTTCTTTCTTTCCCATTATGTGGTATATGCTACACCAAATTCCAGGCAAACAAAGACAAAAGACATAGAGTGCCCAGAATTCATAATGAAAAAATTTGATATTTCATTTGTGGTAAAATATATATAACAGAACATTTGTCATTTTAACCATTTGTGAGTGTATAATTAGTGTATAAGTGGTTACGAATCAAGCTGCGAACCTTAAGGTCAGCAGTTCAAAACTACCAGCTGTTCTGTGGGAGAAAGATGTGGCTTTCTGCTCCCGTAAAGATGTACAGCCTCGGAAACCCTGTACAGGGTCGCTATGGGTCAGAACTGACTCCACAGCACATAACAACAACAAATTACACTATATTGTGCAACCATGAATAACCCCTCTCCCTAAAATGAATTTGACTACAAAAATATTTTTTTAATCTAAATGGTGAAAAAAGAGAGACAATACTATGAACACTGTAAAATGAATATAAAGAAAACATTTACAAAAAAGGGCTCTTTTTCTTAATGTACACGGAACATGGATGTATCAATTAAAACATAAACAAACCCTAAAAGGATAATTAACTCAAAGCATATTTCACAGAACCAGTGTTGTTGTTTTTTAAAACACTAATAAATACATGAAAAGATGATCAATTTTATTTGTAGTTAATTTCTACTGCTATCAAGTGGATTCCAACTTATAAGGTTTCTAAGACTTTAAATCTTTGTAGGAGCAGACACCTTCATCTTTTTTCCCATGTAGCAGCTGGTGGGTTTAAACCTCCAACTTTGTGGTTAGCAGTCAAATGCCTAAACCACATTGCCACTAGGATTGTGGTTAAATTAGACTGGCAAAATATTTTAAGTATGTATATCCCAGGGTCAGTGGACATAACAACATATGCATTCTCTTGTGCTGATGGTAGAATTTTACCTTGAAATAGTCTTTTTGGAAGGTAAGTTAGCAACCTCTATAAACTTTTAAAAGCAATTGAAATGCTAAGTATTTATCCAATGAATATGAGGTCAAGTCAAAAAGTCTTGTTACAAA
>NW_006408878.1:266694-267315 GCF_000296735.1 Chrysochloris asiatica
AAAATTGGAACTTGGAATGTATGAAATATGAATCTGGGAAAATTGGAAATTGTCAAAAATGAAATGGAATGCATAAACATCGATATCTTAGGCATTAGTGAGTTGAAAAGGACTGGTATTGGCCATTTTGAATCTGACAACCACATGGTTTACTAGGCAAGAAATGACAAATTGAAGAGGAATGGTGTTGCATTCATTGTCAAAAAGACTATACCCAGATCAGTCATGAGGTACAATCCTGTCTGTGATAGGATAATATACATGTGCCTACAGGGAAGCACAGCAATACCCCTATTGTTCAAATTTTCACACCAAATATAAAACCGGTGAGGATGAAATAGAAGCATTCAACCAACTTCTTCAACCTGAAATCAATAAAACATGCAATCAAGGTATATTGATCATTACTGGTGATTGGAATGCAAAGGTTGGGAGCCTAGAGGAAGGATCAGTAGTTGGAAAATGTGGACTTGGTGATAGAAATGATGCTGGAGAACGCATGATAGAATTCTGCAAAACCAGTAATTTGTTCATTTCAAATACCTTCTTTAGACAGCATAACAGATGACTATACACATGGACCTCACCAGATGGAATACAGAGAAATCAAATTGACTACAT
>NW_006408878.1:271911-275006 GCF_000296735.1 Chrysochloris asiatica
TAACACTGCTGTAACACTGCTGTAACACTGCTGAACACTACACTGCCAGCCGCCACTCGACCCTAGCATGCTAGCTTGAATAAAGCCCGCCTGCTTTTGCATTATCTTTGTCTCTTGGTCTCCTTATTGGGTGGTGGTCTCAGACCCTAACAAGATGATCCCAGGTCCATCAAAAACAAGAGCATGAGTGGAACGCTAGATCCCTACCTGGAAAAGCAACAACAGTAGAGGCGGTGACATGGAGAAACAGAACAAATGTGGACTTCTAGGCCTTGAACTAAGTAACACTCAGTGTCTATGGGCTGGAACCTGGCTTGCAGAATGTGCCCTTTGAGCGTTTATAGACTGGCTAAGGAGCTCTGTGATACTTGCCCAAATGGAGTAGAGGCCGAGGGACCACAAGGCTGAGAGGCTGGACACAAGAGTGAGGCTTACTGGCAGTACAGCAGAGAAGAGTTAATGACTGGAGAACTGCTGCATCCTGAAGTGTTTCTGATCCTGAGTTATACCTGTTCAACTCCCTAGTAAATCCCATAATCATGATAAAATGTCCAAGTGTACTGTCAACACAACTAAAGATAAGGTAATGGGACAGGAGTTGAAGAAAATCCCACAATCTTGCTAACAGTTCTCAATTTAAATACATGGCTACATTTTTCAGGTAGCCCTTAGTGATGCCTGGCATTTTAACTACTTTTCCCTCATCAATTCACTCTCCACTTAAGATGATTCACAAGTTACTGTCACTCCTCAAACCTGCAATACCTCTTCCTCCCTCTAAACTGATGATCTGACTTCATTTTCCAATCGAGAAAGGGCAGTCAAAAGAGAAACTCAAAATCTATCACTGATCTACAGTTGTTGTTGTTGTTAAGTGCCGTCGAGTCAGTTTCAACCTATAGCGACTCTGTATAGGGTTTTCAAGGAGGAGCTGGTGAGCTTGAACCACCAACCTTGTGGTTCAAACGGTTTTGCAGTCTGGTGCATTAATCCACAGTGCCACACCGGGACTCCTTACATTCGTTTTTTCCTCTCTTATAATCATAGATGACTGGGATAATTAGGGTTTTGTGTCAACTTGACTGGGCAAGGATTCTCAGTGGTTTAATAGTTAATATGTAGCACTTCCCCATCATGAGACCTACTATAATGTAATCAACTCCATGATGAGATCCGTTATGAGCAAATAATCAATTGAGAGGACATTTCCTCAGGGGTGTGGTCTGCTTCCAATAGATTGGCAACTTGGGCAAAGCTTGCTTGCCTTTTGCTGGGTCTGGAGTCTCATCATCAGACCTCCAGGACTTTGGACTCGAGTCAGAGGCCTTCTGTATATGCCTGCTAATCCTGGGAGTCATCAGTGCTTGCCATCTGACCTGCCAACCTTGGATCCATTTACCTCTGCAGCCAGAAGACTGCTGTGGGATCTCCGGATCTTGTATTCCTGAGCCCCTGCAGCTACTGAGTCAGGAGAAGCCTGCAGCCTGACACCTGACACCTGCACTTGGAACTTGGCTGTCTGTTTCAACAACTGTGTGAGCCATTTCTCTCATACACTTCTCTGTGGATAGCTAAGCTTCACTGGTCTCGCATCTCTAGAGAATCCAGGCTAAGCAGTGACATAAAACAAATAATAAAATAGTAAAACAAAACCTACTGAACTGGTTAGGACTAGGGAACCATTTACGCCTTTTCATATCTTGAACTGGAAATAAAGGTCACCTTGCAGCTATATAAACTAGCTCAAAAAAAAAAGTTATCACGCCTAAGTACTGTGTATATTGTGAAGAATGTAACCACTGTCACTGAACAACGAGTGTCTAAAGTGCTGAATGGGAACCTAAACGGTTATATAAACCTTCAGGAAAAACATAATAAAATATTTTTAAAAAGTATTGTTACAAAATTACAGAAACTTTTATTAAAGGAAAATATTAAGCCGTGCAGTTGGTGTCTCTTGACATCTCCTCTATCTGGGTCTATACAGTTCTGAAGGTGATATTTCCATTTCTCTAACCCTTCTCCTGGTGTGGCACTGTGGGTTAATGCACCAGACTGCAAAGCCATTTGAACTGCAAGGTCAGCAGTTCAAGCTCACCAGCTGCTCCTCGAAAACCCAATACAGGGTTGCTATGGGTCGAAACCGACTCAATGGCACTTTACAACAACAACAACGCTTCTCCCAAAGGATTCTGCGCTCTTTGATTTACAACATGCCAAAATGGCAGTTTTCAAATTTTCATCTGACTCAAATTGTGTTTCTCTTAAGTGTTTTTGTGAGTTTAGGGAAGAAAATGAATTCTGAAGGGGCAAGATCATGATTGTAGGGTGGAGAAAAGTTTCCCAATGAAAATCTTGTAGGACAGCCCTTGTTACCCTTGAAGAATGGGCAGGTCCATTATGATGATGAGAGAAAAAAATTCTTTAGCACAACTTTCCTACTCTGTTACTCACCAAAGCAGTGTTCCATTTTCACCTTCTTTTTTGTCTTTCCAATTTTAAACGGAAACTTTTATTTGCAATGATATCCAAAATGGTAAGCAAACCAGTCACAGCTTACCACCCACTGTCTCATAAATGATCCCTCATGTATTCGGAGTCTTTGTAGTGAAAGACTGATTTAGATTTCTTTCCCATAAATAACACTTAATGTAAACTCGATTGAAATGGAATTCATTCTCAATGTTTCAAGTCAATTCCTGAAAACTTAAATATTGCTCTCAAAATGGCATTTCCATCTTCTTCAAAATTTCACATATTGGAAAGGGAGAGAGGACAAGAAAACACCCTGCTCATGATGACTAGTTTGCCTTGGTGCTAGAAATGTTAATCTCTCCTAAAGGCTTGTCTCCAATGAATCTCCCCATGTGAACAAAACCCACGACTTCTGCAAATGAGAATGGAACTGGACAGGCTTACAGGGCACTGGCAATCCACTCTATTTATGTTCCAGGTGAAGAGTCCTCTGGATCAAAGAAATTCTAGGAGAGCAAGCCGAATTTCTCCTGTAGAACTCTACCCTATAAGCCCCAACTCCCCTTAGATAGTCAATACTGACAAACTAAGGAGTACTGTTTACTGATGTTTATATATAT